>NC_082711.1:60183229-60485620 GCF_030144855.1 Hypanus sabinus | reverse complement strand
TCTGGGGTAATGCATTCTACAAAAGCTATTTGGAGTCAGGTGTTCCAATCAATGAGATGAGATTGGAGGTGTGGGTTGTAGAGGTGCCCTGCCCTATAAAAACATGCACAAATTCAGGTTACTGACAAAGCCTGCTCTTTTCAAGAAAGATATGTTTATTTGCACCATGTCTTAATCAAAACAACTTTCAGAGGAACTTAGAAGAAAAATTGTAGAGACTCATCAAGCTGGAAAACACTGTAAGGGTGTTTCTGAAGACCTGAGTGTTCATCTGTACACGGTAAGGGAAATTGTCTACAAATAGTGGAAACACAGTACTGCTGCTTCTCTCCCTAGGAGTGGGCATCCTGCAAAGATCACACCAAGAACACAACATACAATGCTGAAGGAGGTGGAAAAGAACCCAAGAGTAACAGCAAAAGACCTGCAGAAATCTCCAGAACTTGCTAAAGTCTCTGTTCATGAGTCTACTATAAGAAAAACACTGAACAAGAATGGTGTTCATGGAAGGACACCACAGAGGAAACCACTGCTCTCCAAAAACAAAAATTCCTGCAAATGTCAAGTTAGAAAAGATCGGGATGTTCTACAGCACCTCTGGCACAATGTTCTGTGGACAGATGAGACACAAGTTGAACGGTTTGGGGAAGTGCACACCGCTATGTTTGGAGGCAAAAGGGCACTGCACACCAACACCAAAATGTCATCTCAGCTGAGAAGCATGGTTTGGGGCTGCTTTGCTGTCTCAGGGCCTGGATAGCTTGCAATCATTGAGGGAACAATTAATTGTATCGACATTTTACAGAAGAATGTCAGGATAGCACACCATCACCTGAAGCTTAATAGAAGTTGGATAATGCAACAAGACAATGATCCATGGTTTAAGAAGAAGAACATTTGTGTTTTAGAATGGCCGAGTCAAAATCCTGACCTTAATCCTATTGAAATGTTGCAGAAGGACCTCAAGCAAGCAGCTCATACAAGGAAGCCTACCAAATTCCCAGAGTTGAAGCAGTTTAGTAAGAAGGAATAGCATGAAATTCTTCCAAGCCAGTGTAATGGAATTCAATACAGACAAGTGTGAGGTGTTGCATGGGTAGGACTTACACAATGAACGGTAGGGCACTGAGGAGTGCGGTAGAACACAGGGATCTGGGAATACAGATCCATAATTCCTTAAGAGTGGTAGGTAGGTAGGGTCATAAGCAAAGCTTTCGGCACACTGGCCTTCAAAATTCAATGTATTGGTAACAGGCGTTGGGATGTTTTGTTGAAATTGTATAAGATGTTGCTGAGGCCTAATTTGGAGTATTGTGTGTAGTTTTAGTCAGTTACCCACAGGACAGCTGTGAATAAGTTTGAGTGAGTGCAGAGAAGATTTACAAGGATGTTGCCAGGACTTGAGGACCTGTAAATTGGGAAAGGTTTATTCCCTAAAACGTAGAAGTTTGAGGGAATATTTAATAGCAGTACACTAAATACAAAATTATAAGGGGTATTCTTGCGGTAAATACATGTCAGCTTTTTCCACTGAGGTTGGGTGAGACTATAACTAGAGATCATGGGTTAAGCCTGAAAGGTGAAATGATTAAGGGGAACATGAGGGGGATCTTCTTCACTCAGAGGGTGGTGAGAGTATGGAACAGGCTGCCAGTGCAAGTGGTGGATGTGGGGTCGATTTCAACATTTAAGAGATACATGGATGGAAGGGGAACGGAGGGCTATGATCTGGGTGCAGCTTGATGGGACCAGGCAGATTAATGATTTGACGCAGGGTAAATCGGACCAAGGGCCTGCAGTGTTCTATGACTATGATCCTGCATCAGGACTGAGACTATAAAGGGAAGATAGCCAGTACAAGCAGATGAAAGAGGGGCTTGGACAGCCACTGATAGTGGCAGGTAGAACCAGGTGAGGAGGAAGATGATAAATCAGGGGAGGGAGGAGTTTTGAGGCAGAAGGTGGTAGAAGCAGGTAAGGGAAAAATAATCATGGGCAGTTGAAGCCATGTGGGGAGCAAGGAGGACAAAGGAGGACAAAAGTGGCTATTAATATACTTGTTAAGTAAAAATTAAGGAGATGATGCACCATCAATAACTCTCTCTGACACGTAAAGGTGAGATATCGGTTTTTATTGATTGGAAGAAAGAACAAGCAATGGTTGACCACCATACTACATCCTGGAGACAGAGAGGCTGGGCTCAGACCTCAATCGCCTTTATACCAGTGTCTGTGGGAGGAGCCACAGGAGCAGTCAGCAGGGGGCATGTCCAGACAGGTACATGTAGTTCACCACAGGAGAGGAAACAAAGAGACTACAAACCAGAGGAATACAATTTCTTACGCAGTGCGATTGGTAACCTAACTTAATACATCTGTCAATGAACCATATTCCTTAACCTCAGTTAACAAAATCTTACTAATCTCAAACTAACTTCATCTGGTTCAAAATATTCACACACTTTACCACTAAAAATTAAATTATTCCTTAGTATTCTAAATTTCAGAGAAGACAATCCTAATTTATTGGAATCACTCTTGTTAATTTAATCTTTGGAATGTAAAAATTGTGACTGTGCTGGACTCTATCAGTTCCAAAGCTGTAGTGCAAAGACCTGTCAATGACCCTCCAGGTTAAAATGATTTATACAACAGGGTCCCTTAGATCTCATTGTATTCAGGTCCTCCAGATATAAAGACCAACTTTCCACTTTTGATTGTTTTCTTCATCTATTATGACTATAATGATTTGTATCCATAAATTCCTTTGCATTTTCCTTGCTTCCACAGTTTCACCATTTAAACAGTGTTCTATGCACTTTTTAATGGTCCTAAATGGACCTTACCTTTGCCTATATTGTCAATGCTTCGACTCCTTTGCCCATTTGCCTATTAATATCTCTTCTTAATTTCAAAAAAGCTTACAAGACTACTTACAATGTTACCTATCTTTTGTATTATTAGCAGTCTTGGATTTCTGGTTTTCTGCTCCATTATTGTAATAGTTAAGAAATAGTAAGTATTAGTTGGAATCCCATCAGGATTCACGTAGGGCTCTAATAGTCAGATCCCGGCTGTTATTGGATTTACCTCTTATGCCTTTACTGTGTTTCCAGCATGAAGCATATCATCAGTGCTTAAAATGGATAGGTGTGATGACCAGAGTTCTCAGCAATATATGTTGAAGCCGATTTTATTTACTTTGTGGAAACAATGATGACATTTTCTGATAGTAATAATTGAGAGGATTATGAAAGACTATTTGGGGTGAGGAGATGGCAGATGCACTTCATGATTGAAAAATGCCACTTGATTCAATTTGGAAGCTGGGATAGAGCATTAAAATATTTCTCACTCGTGTTATTTTAAAGGAAGCAAGAAGGTAAGGTACATGGTGTTCAGAGATACAATTCATTCAGAAATACTTTCTACTAATAATTGTTTGCAAAGCGCCTATTGTGTATATAAGTTTTACTAATGTTTCAACATTTATCCACTGAAGTTCTCTTATTTGCACTGCATTTTACAGGGTAACTGAGACTGAAGTAATTGCAGTGCTAAACCATCTGTGTGCTTCACTGTGCATTGGAAGTAAGCCTTAAATCTTTGAATCTTATTTATTGTGTGGCTTAGTTAAGCTATTCAGCTTTATTCAGCTATGTCAAGCTGAAGCAAAGTTTATACCTTGTCAGAATGTTGAACCACATTACCAGATATGATGACGCTTAAGTCATTGCAGTTTTTAATATTTAAACGTTTTAATGCAGGTTTATTGTGCATTACCCTGGTAAGCAAAAAAAGGAAAATTTCCAAAGACCAGTGTGAAAAATAGACTATAGTTGAAATGTAGGTATTGCAAAGAATAAATTATTAAAATAAAATTTGCTTCTTGGTGCTCCAATTTTACATATAGGCAATGAATAATGTGTTTTTTTTCCCATTTATGTCAGTCTTGTCTTACTTGGCAGCACTCTTGACTCTTGAGCAATTCCACTCAAGAAATAGAAACACAAAAATCTGGACTGAAATGACAGTGCAGAAATGAAGAAGTGTGGTGTCTTTTGGCTGAGGCATTAAACAAAGTGAAAGAGAAAGATCATAAAAACATTCAAGGCCTCGATATTTTCAAGTAGTGATACAGTGTAGAAGAGTACAGAATGGCACTGCACAGCGACTGGCTTTCCTGCCCATGATGGCTCTGCGAAATTATCCTACATGCCTATATCCTTCCAATCTCTGCCAGTTCGTGTGCCTGTCTAAATGCCTCATAAACATTGCTATTGTTTGGGTCACAATTACTTTTATTACAATATCTAACTGATTTACTCAAATATACACATCCCTATAATATCTCTCAAAATAATGAAGTCCATCACATTCTAATAAAGACTTCTTAATTGTAAGAAATCATCTTACTTTTATTTTCCTTCAATACATTGCATCTCAAACTTCATTCCACTCTAAGAAAATTGTACACTATTTGTTCTCTTTTTCTCTTAATTACCCGAGTCATTTATAAGATCTCATTGAACCCAAGGATCAGTAGTGGGACTCTGTTGTTTGTGATATATGAACAATTTGGAAGAAAATACCAGTGGGATGATAAGAAAGTAGAAGTTGGCATGGCTGTGGATAGTGAGAAAGGTGGTCAAAAGATTCTACAGGATACAGACTAGTTGTAAATATAGTCAGAGAAATGGCAGATGGAGTTTAATCTGCGCAAGTCTGAGGTGTTGCACTTTCAAAGTCAAATGGAGCGTGATGGACAGTGGGATTTTGGGTACAAGTCCATAGCACCTCGGAAGTGGAGGATGGTAAAGAGGACATGCATTCATTGGTTGGGGTGCTGAGTTTAAGTGTTGGGATGTTATGTTGTAGTTGTGTAAAACTTTGTTTAGCAACATTTGGTGTATTGCCTGCAGCGATGGCCACTGCATTGCAGGAATGATGCAGAGGCTTTGGAGAAAATGCAGAAGAGGTTCACCCAGAATGCTTCCTGGATTAGTGAGTATAAGGTATGAGGAAAGTTGGATGAATTTGGACTGTTTTCTCTGGAGGCTGAGGGGTAGCCTGATAGAAGTATATTAAAATAATGAGAGGTATAGATAGGATAGGCATTCAGTCTTTTTCACAGAATGAAAATGTCAAATACTGGAAGCCATAGATTTAAGGTTAGAGGTGAAAGTTTAAAGGAGATTTGCAAGGTTTATTTATTTACACACAGTGGTGGTTGTCTGGAATGTGCTGCCAGAGGAGGTTGAAGAGGCAGATGTGAATGAGAGATTTTTTTATAGACAGATGAACGAGCAAGGGATGATGGGATATGGACCATGAGTATGCAGATGGGGTTTATTTGGCCTTGTGGTCAATGCAGACATCATGGACAGAAGAGCCTCTTACTGTGCTGTCCAGTCCTGTGTTCTATTCTCTGTCACTCCATGCTAAGATGACCATGCTTACTCTGAAGGAAATTATTTCCTTATGGTGAATAAAAAGACTATCAATTCTGTCAGATGCCTCCATCAAACCTTTTAGTGAATGAGAGGCTGAGCAAGCTGTGTGTTCTTGGAAAATTCTAATTTTCCCTGAGCTCAAGCAGAAGTAATAAAATTTTACTCAGCATCTTTCTGTAGAGGCACTGTTTACAGTTAGGAGCTTCAGCAGGACCTGGGCATTGGGGTAGTAAAAATAGAGCTCGAGGTTTATTTGAATGTAAATAAATAATTTTAAAATTAAAAGCATTTTAACAAACAAGAAAGCAAAATGTCTTACAAAGACACAAAAACATCTAAGTAATTAACTACAGAGGTTTTACTTAGAAATTCCTGTGTCTTCAAATCTGCAAGTCTAGAATCCCCATTATAATCAGTGGGGTTTTGCATCCTGTCCAATTTGACACAGGATTTACATAACAATGTTCCAAGATAATGCTAGTACACTCCAATGGTAAGTGAACAGACAGATTCGTCCCCCAACTCCGTCAGTAAGCCCCAAAAGCACAGTGCGTTCTTTAGGTTCAGCTATTCCTTCAGCGTCAATTGTTTAGTGTCAGCAGTTCTAACCAGTGATACAGCACCAGGATAAAGCCTATTGTGTCAGTCTGCAGTCTAGTAATTATGTCTTGTTCTGCTGTCAAAGTATTTCCAGTATTTCCTCCTTGAAGTTAAGCTACATTGAAGTTTGTTTTTAAAACTAAACAACATTTGAGTTTTTTTTTTCTAAAAGAGATTTTTCTTAAATGTCAACCAGTGCAGACATCCATCAAATAGCATCACATTTAGAAGCCAGTTCATGTTTCTGGAGATTAAATGCCTAACTGAAATGAGCCTTTCAGTAATGAACAAATAATTTACATGGAGACCTATGGATTTAACTTTTTTAGGTTCTGTTTTATTTTGCCCTATACTGAATATTCTTTTTTAAAAGAAAGTAAATAAATAGGTAGGGGAAACATAATTTCTATCTTAACCCCTTCAAGTGACCTGAGCGCCACATATTCTCTCAGAAAATTGATGAAGTCATGTTCAATTGCCCCTACTGGTTGTCCCAGTAACAGGAAGGATGTAGAGGCTTTGGTAAAATTTCAGAAGAGGTTTACCAAGATGCTGCCTAGATTATTGAGTGTTAGCTGTGTCCGGAGTGTTGGTGGTTGAGAGGTCTGATAAAAGTTTACAGAATGATGGTGTAGATAGGGTATATAGCAGAATCTTTCTCCCAGGGCAAAATGTTGAGTACTAGAGGGCATAGTTTAAAGACATGAGAGGAAAGTTTTAAAGGGATATGTGAGGTAAGTGTTTTTTATATATAAAGTGGTCAGTGCAAGAAACATTCTGTTCTGACAGAGAATTCAATAATCTCTCTGAAAGGTACCTGAATATGCAGCAAATGGAAAAGAACAGATCATGTGCCAAACAGAAGGGTTTAGTTTAATTTGGCATCATGCTTAGTGCAGCCCTTATGAGCCAAAGGGCTTGTTCGTGTGCTGTGCCCTTTGTAACTGCATGTTTAAGGAAGCCTTGTAACCACCAAAACAATCTGAAATACTTTGAGCTCTTAAATCTAGGCTGCATTGCTTAAAATACCTGTTTGGCTGCACTGGAATTTCATCTGGCAATAATCTCTAGCTCTGGACCTACAATGTCCAAATTGGATGATATGGTTGGATATACAGCAGGTATCATTCAAACTTGCCTCTATTGTCATTTTACTTTAGGAGTATCCTATCCTGGAGCCCAGTCATGAGACTACTTTTACTCATTTTGAGTTGTATCTGATCCAAGCTAGGGACACAAAAGACTGCTGATGCTGGAATCTGGAACAAAAGAAAAAGCAAAGTGCTAGAAGAATTCAGCAAATCAGGCAACATCCAAAGAGGGAAATAGACCATCAATGTTTCAGGTCAAGACTCTTCATTTGGACTAGTGACAAGATAGAGTCAAGGAATGAAAAAAAACCTCAAGGTAAATTTATTATCAAAGTACGTATATGTCTCCAGGATTATTCACAGCAGAACAAAGAAATACAGTAGAATCAATGCGAAATTGCACACAAAGACTAACAAACAACCAATTTGTAAAAGAAGACTAACTATGCAAGTATAAGATAAAGAAATACGTGCATATATACAAACATAGAGTACTTACGGAGAATGAGTTGTAGAGTCCTTGAAAGTGTGTCCATAGGTTGTGGAATCAGTTCAGTGTTGAAGTAAGTAAAGTTATCGATGCCAGTTCAGGAGCCCAATGATTGAGAGCTAATGATGGTGTAGGATCTAAGGCTTCTATACTTTCTCCATGATGGAAGCAGCAAGAAGAGAGCATAGTCTGGACGGTGGGGGTCCTTGATAATGGATGCTGCCTTCTTGTAGCAGCACTCCTTGCAGTGGTAGGGAGGTTTTCTTTTCCCTGTGATGGGCTGGGCTGCTTATGTTCTTGGGCATTGGTGTTTCCATACCAGTCCATGATGCAATCAGTCAGGATACCCCCCGCTATGCAGCTATTGAAGTTTGACAAAATTTTAGATGACATGGCATATCTGGTCAAGCCTCTGAGGAGATCGTACCAAATTTCCTTGTAAAGTTCAGACAGGGGTTTTACTGTTACTTGTTGGAGATATGTAAAGACAAAACCCCTGCACAAGCAGCACAATGATTGCTTTGCCGTGCAGCACTGGAGACCCAGCTCCATTCCTGACCCTCTGGTGCTATGTGCAATAGTTATGACAGATGGTGTCAAGTTAGGAAAAGGGGAAGTATAACGAGATCTAGGTGTCCTTGTTCATCAGTCACTGAAAGTAAACATGCAGCTACAGCAGGCAGTGAAGAAAACTAATGGCATGTTGGCCTTCATAACAAGGGGAGTTGAGTATCAGAGCAAAGAGGTCCTTCTGCAGAAGGACCTGTACAGGGCCTTAGTGAGACCACACCTGGAGTATTATGTTCAGTTTTGGTCTCCAAATTTGAGGAAGGACATTCTTGCTATACTGCGTAGGTTCATGAGGTTAATACCTGGGATGGCGGGACTGTCATATGTTGAAAGATTTCAGCGACTGAGCTTGTATACACTGGAATTTAGAAGGATGAGAGGAGATCTGATTGAAACATATAAGATTATTAAGGGATTGGACATGCTAGAGGCAGGAAGCATGTGCTCGATGTTAGAGGAGTCCAGAACCAAAGGCCACAGTTTAAGAATAAGAGGTAGAATGGAGTTCTACCTCATCTCCATTTAGAACGGAGTTGAGGAGAAACTTTTTCACCCAGAGAGTTGTGGATCTATGGAATGCTCTGCCTCAGAAGGCAGTGGAGGCCAATTCTCTGGATGCTTTCAAGAAAGAGTTAGATAGCAGAGTCAAGGGATATGGGGAGAAGGTGGGAACAGGGTACTGATTGTGGATTACCAACCATGATCACATTGAATGGCGGTGCTGGCTCGAAGGGCCAAATGGCCTACTCCTGCACCTGTTGTCTATTGACTGTGCAGGTCCTGCCTGTGTTCCAGTTTCTGCGCACATTCCAAAGAGCAAGGTGATTGGTTTATTCACCACTGTTAAAATTGCCCTAATCTGTAGACGAGGGCTAGAATCTGCAGAAGGTTGATGAGAATAGGGAGAACAGTTGGAGTTGTATCAGATATTTTGCATGAGAGTAGTGAGAATAAAACATGGATAAGTATATGCTGAATGAGGGCAGAAGGGACCACAGATGCTAGAATCCGGGAGAAAGCAATGTGTTGAACTCAGCAGCTTTTGAAGGAAAGAAATTGCCGACGTCTCGGGTAAGAAGCTTTGCATCAGGACTGAGAGTAGAGAGGTGAGATAGCCAGCATAAAAGGGAGAAAGGGAGTGGCGAGAAAGGACTCTGAGATGATTGGTGGACTGATGAGGGGTGCAAGATGATAGACAGTTCATGCCATGTAGGGAAGGTGAGCAGGGTGTGGAGTTGTAAGTAACTGTAGCAGATGAATGATAAATGAAAGCTGATAAAATGCGAGAGGAAAAAACAATTGGAAGTGGGGGAATGGAGTGTGGAAGATGGGAGACAGCTTTTGGGGGAAGATAAAGAGGAACATAAACCACTACCGGTACTGGATTCAGATAAGTAAAGGAGTTGAGAATGAGAGTCTTTAGGCAAGAGGTGAACAACTGTTGGAACCAAATAAGAATAAATGAAAATGGATGTTAAATAGTTGCAACAGAATTGGTCGACCAAAGAACCTTGTGTTGTATTTCTCTATATTCTGAAGATTTCAACAGATTCTCTTCAGTTGTGGGCCTCTTTATACCAAAAGAGATCGGTTGCCTTTAGCAGTATGAGACTAATCCATCAACTCATCCCTCTGGGAGTTCTACTGTGTATATAAGTTTGATCCATTATCTGCAGGTATGGTGCCATCCATCACATTAGGGCTCCCAAAATAATTCATCAAGTGTAAAGGACTTTGAGTTTTCCTGCAGATACACACAAAACTATCTTCAAGACAAGATCCAAAAGCAAAATTTGCTGGTGCTACAAATATAAACTCAATACAAAACCAAGGTTCCAGTGAAAGTTCATTAACCTCTTCACAGATGCTGCTGAACTACTGAATATATCCAGCATTTCACGCCTATCTCAGCATAAATCTAAGCTAAAGTGTGATGACAGCCTAGTATCAGTAACGAACTAAAGACAAGATTTTCCACTGGCAATGAACGGAGGGATTGCTATAATTTCTCAACCCAGAAAATAAGCCTTGCTGTTCTTAATTGATTTTGCATCCTTTGCTTCTTGTTACATGTAACAGGAGCTTTGCTATCTGCATTTTAGACTTGTCTCCCCAAATGGAGATGTATATTTGACCCATTGCATTGATTGCATCTTCGTGTGAACTAGCCATTACTTGTAATCAAAAATTGTCAGCATGGAAAATTGTATTTTTAATCAAGCGCATCGCTTCGGTAATAAGGGCATATATATCAGTCTTGCTGCATTAATGTGGGTATGAAAGGAGGAAGGGCTGGATTTCTTCTATTTATTTTCTCATTTTTCCGCATGTCTGGAACAGCCAGTGATAGAAGGTAGATAGGTGCTTCAAGATCAAAGTTCAAAGTAGATTTATTATCTAAGTACATGTATGTCACCATACATTTCCCTGAGATTTATTTTCATGAAGACATTCACAGCAAATAAAAGAAACACAATAGAAGCAAGGATAAACCGCACACAACATCGACAGAATACAAAAAGAGAGAGAAAAATAATAGTAAACAAATAAACTATAAATATCAAGGCCATGAGTTATAGGGTCCTTGAAAGTAAGTTCTTAGGTTTTGGAATCAGTTAATTGTTGGGATGAGTGCAGTTGAATGAAGTTATCCCTTCTGGTTCAAGAGCCTGATGGCTGAGGGGAAATAACTGTTCCTAAACATGGTGGTGTGGGACCTAAAGATCCTGTGCCCCCTTCCTGATGGAAGCAATGAGAAGAGTGCATGGCCTGGATGGTGGGGCTCCTTGATGATGGATGCTGCTTTTCTGTGACATAGTTTGGTGTAGATGTGCTCGAAGTTGGGGAGGGCTTTACCTGTGATGGACTGGGCCGTATCCATTACATTTTGCAGGTTTTTCTGTTCACGGACATTGCTGTTTCCATGCCAGCCAGTGATGCAATCAGTCAGTATCTATAGAAGTTTGTCATTGTTTTGGATGATGTGCCAAATCCTCACAAACTTCTAAGAAAGCAGAGGCACTGTAGTGTCTACTCTGTAATATCAGTTACATGCTGGACTCAGGACAGATCAGCTCTCACCCAAAACCCTATTAACAGACACTGCTTTCCTTCTTTCACTGCAGATGAGCAGGCGAAAACCAACACTTCAAGGTTTTTGTGAACTTAAATTTGTGTGGTGCTCAGCAAGTTGCATTGAAATTATATCAAAAAACAAAATCACAAAACAGGCAGGCAGCATTCGTGGAGAATAAAGCAGAATTATTGTTGCTGGTTAAGAAATCATAGAATCATAAATCACATAACTGGCCATTCGGTCCATAATATCTATTCTATCAAGGATCTATTTATAACTAATCCTATTTACTTCATCTACTAAACGTTTATGCTTTGGAAATTTAAATGCTTATTTGGATACTTCTTAAAAATTGTAAGAATACTTGCCTCCCCTGCTCACTCAGGCAGATGTTCCAGATTATAACTCCTCAGTGGGTGAAGAAGTTTCAAACTAGATTTGTTATGCCATTAGTTATATGTCACAACTACTACCTTGAAATTCATTTTCTTGCAGACATTTACTGGAAAATAAAGAAATACAAAAGAATTTATGAAAACCTATAAATAAGCAAAGACTGACAATGAATGTGCAAAAGAGGATGAGTCATGAAAATAATAACAAAAAGTAAATAAGTAGTACTGAGAATATGAGTTGCAGAGGCCTGGAAAATAAGTCTATTTGTTGTGGAGTCTGGTCCACATTGAAACATATATCCTCTATAAACCTCTTGCCCCTTCTGCGATGGGAAATAGTTTTCTGCTACCTACTTTGATAATGCCCCTCATTAATTTGTATACCCCTTTCAGCCTTCTCCATTTTAAAAGGCTCTTAGATAAACACATGAATATGTGCTCAGTGGAGGGATATGGACATTGTGTTGGCTGAAGAGATCAGTTTAATTAGCCACTTAATTTCTCAACACAACACTGTGGCCTGTAGGATGTGTTCCTGTGCTGTACTGTTCTATGTTCTATTTGTACATGTGCTGACAGTGTTAGGGATCCTTGGTCTTGTAAACAGTGGCATCTTTGTTCTTCAATACTCCCCAGGGCTCTAAGATTCAATGTGTATGGCCTCCCCTTATTAATTTTCCCAAACTGCATTACTTCACCCTTATCAGGATAACTTCTTATCTGCCATAGCCCTGCCTCAATGACCAACTGATCAATATCCCATTCTTTCTTCTCACTGTCAACAACACAATACCTTGTCCAGTGCCTTGTTTTTTTAATTTTAGATTTTCAGCACCTGTGGAGTTTTGCTCTGTGAATGGCTTTGTCCACGTCTGAGCTCTTTACAAAATCCTCTCAACTTTTGCTTGATTTTACAAGTCACAGGCAATCTCTTGTCAACTGGGGAGTACAGTGTCCTGGCTGAAGCTTCAGAGACAACCACAGAAAGTAGAGTGAGGGGGTAGGATGGTAGGCCCAATTGGGCAATCGTACTAACACCTTCGCATTGCTGAGGTCGTTAATCCAAATATGAGTTTGTATTCATAAGTGTGCCTGTTGCTGACCCCATGAGCAATCTCTAGCCATGCTTTCTTTGTCTGAATGGTAAGTTTTCATCCTGCAGGCTGTAAGGGACCAGGGTGTGGGACTGTATATATTTGCACATCCAGGGAGTTCCCATCGTAACAAAGTGCAGCCTCTGAATGTACAGATGCTATTCTGCCAATTTCTTTCCCAAGCCCAAAATCCATCAAATTGAACATTTAGAATGTCCTTTTAAATAATTCAGTTGAAATTAGTTCAGAGTTATTTAGAGAGCCAGCACAGAATAGGCCCTTCAAGGCACACCGCCAGCAACCCCCGATTTAACCTTGGCCTAATCACAGAACAGTTTGCCATGACTAATTAACCTACTAACTGGTATGTCGTTGGACTGTGGAAGGAAATTGGAGCACCCAGAGAAAACACATGCATTCCACAGGGAGAATGTACAAACTCCTTACAGAGAATGCTAGGATTGAACAACGAACTCCGACACCCCGAGCTATAATAGCATTGTGCTAACTGCTATGCTATCGTGGAGCCCAATGGAGTGGGTGATGGTACATAGGATGGGAAATCTCAGACTTTCATCCAGAGACTATCTCAAAATCCCACAACAGCAGCTGGGGTTTAAACACAGCTAATAACCTGGAACTAAACTAGCAATAGTTGCGAAAGCACACTTAAAGTCCGTCAGAAGCATTAATCCTGGTGTGATCTATATGTCACACCTGCTCCACCTATGCGGTTAGTTCTTGCATGCTCCTTTATGATAGCTTCTGAGCCACTCAATTAAAAGCAGTTAGGATGGGCCACAATTGCTGAGCTCTAGAGAAGCCCCAAACTAAAAACAAAGCTAAGTTTTCTAATTTGTTAAAATGCTTGAGTAACTTTTAAACTAATGAGCCTGGAAAGTAACTAAAAAACATGTGGTTGTTTTACAACCCACCAATTTTGCTTCCCACTGAGAAGAGAGAATTTAAAAAATGGGATTAATGTAGGGTTAATGTAAATGAGTGCTTGATGGTCAGCACTAAGAGTGGTCCGAAAGGCCAGATTGAATCTCTCGATGACTCTTTCACCAGGATTTAAGAGAAAACATGAACTATAGTCTGTTGTTCTGCTAACTAATGCAGCAAATGAATTGGGACCATTGTGGATAAAATGCCTGCAAAAAAATCGAAGATACCTATGTAGAAGTTTTAACATATTCTCCCTTGGCACTTTAGATAAGATCAGTAGTTGACTTGTTTCTCTGCAATGCTGACTACTTGTAAATAATTCATTCTTCGCTTTTTATTTCATAGGTTTATTGCATATCTACATTCAGCTTCACTCAACATCTCTTCACTTCTTCAGAACAGATACTCATTTGGGAGTCAGACATTTGTGCTTGAAAAACACATTCTAAAAGAAAAATAAACGTCACTCATCTCAGAGGTGTCAGTTTTCAAATGCCAGTTTCCCAGCAACACATAGTGATAATATTGCACATTTCCCTTAATAGCAGAAGAAAATCACTCATCACTATGGCCAGAAAAAAAAAATGACTATGAGTGGAAGATAGATGGGTGCAAAAGCTGTGCAAATCTCTTTTCAGTATAATTTGATATTTTTGTTTCTTCTTCCTGAATTGTGGGTGTACAAGTAGTGTTTCAACTGACTGCTTGTGAGAACACATCAAGCCCACGTTGATTATCAGGAGACAAGTACAGGTGTTTTTTGATGATTTCCTAGATTTGCTACATGAAATTGGTGACAATAACATAAAATCTCCGACATTCCTTCAGCACTTTATAATTCCTATTCTGTGAATGTACATGTGCGTGTTTGTGTATGTGCCTGCAAGCTCATGCATGTGTGTTGTACATGTGTGTGGTAAGGATGTTTTGTGTGTGTCTGTAGGTTTACTGTGACTAATGTAAACTGATGGATACACTACTGAAATGTACGGAAACTAGGTCAGATTCCAGAAGTATGCTGAGTAAGCTTGCGGCTATTTTAATTTAAATTATATTCATTTGTAACCTACTTTTACATTATGTAGGTTAGATATGAATGTAAGAGGGCTCTGGGTGCGTTTAATTTGAATTTACAATCTGAAAATGAGCTACAAAGGCTTTAGTTGAACTGGTTTACATTTTGTAGAACTCCATTGTCATTTTCATTCACAAACCAGGAAAGTGCATTTGTAAGATCTTTTAAAACAAAGCGGCTGTTCTCTACAAATGATTATATTTTTGTGTATGTCAGAACATAAGACATAGGAGTAGAATTAGGCCATGTGGCTTATTGAGTCTGCTCTGCCGTTTAATCATGGCTGATCCTTATTTTTCACAATGTTGTTATACTATTGTCCATTCATCCTTCCCCATATATCTCCATACTGGCACTTACCCGCTTAAGTGCTACACCTGGCATTTACCTGCTCCCCATTCAGGGCCCCAAACAGTTCTTCCAGGTGAGGCAGTACTACACCTGCAAATAGACAATAGACAAATAGGTGCAGAAGTAGACCATTCGGCCCCTCAAGTCTGCACCGCCATTCTGAGATCATGGCTGATCATTCACTATCAATACCCAGTCCCTGCCTTGTCCCCATATCCCTTGATTCCCCTATCCATCAGATATCTATCTAGCTCCTTCTTGAAAGCATCCAGAGAATTGGCCTCCACCGTCTTCCGAGGCAGAGCATTCCACACCTCCACAACACTCTGGGAGAAGAAGCTCTTCCTCAACTCTGTTTTAAATAACTGACCTCTTATTCTCAATCCATGCCCTCTGGTACTGGACTCTCCCAACATCTGGAATATATTTCCTGCCTTAATCCTATCAAATCCTTTAATTATCTTAAATGTTTCAATCAGATCCCCTCTCAATCTCCTCAATTCCAGCTTGTACAAGCCCAATCTCTCCAATCTCTCTGCGTAAGATAGCCCTGCCATCCCAGGAATCAACCTAGTGAATCTACGCAGCACTTCCTCAATTGCCAGAATGTCCTTCCTTAAACCTGGAGACCAAAACTGTACACAATATTCCAGGTGTGGTCTCACCAGGGCCCTGTACAAATGCAAAAGGATTTCCTTGCTCTTGTACTCAATTCCCTTTGTAATAAAGGCCAACATTCCATTTGCCCTCTTCACTGCCTGTTGCACTTGCTCATTCACCTTCATTGACTGGTGAACTAGGACTCCTAGGTCTCTTTGCATTTCTCCCTTATCTAACTCTACACCGTTCAGACAATATTCTGCCCTCTTTTTCCTGCTTCCAAAGTGGATAACTTCACATTTATTTACATTGAATGACATCTGCCAAGTATCTGCCCACTCACCCAGCCTATCCAAGTCTCCCTGTATTCTCCTAACGTCCTCTTCGCATGTCACACTGCCACCCAGTTTAGTATCGTCAGCAAACTTGCTGATATAGTTATCAATGCCCTCATCTAAATCGTTGACATAAATCGTAAAGAGCTGTGGTCCCAATACAGAGCCCTGTGGTACCCCACTAGTCACCTCCAGCCAGTCCGAGAAACACCCATTCACTGCTACCCTTTGCTTTCTATCTGCCAACCAGTTTTCTATCCATGTTGAAACCCTGCCCCCAATGCCATGAGCTCTGATTTTACTCACCAATCTCCTATGTGGCACCTTATCGAATGCCTTCTGAAAATCTAGGTACACAACATCCACTGGCTTACCCTCGTCTAACATCCTTGTTACACCCTCAAAAAACTCCAACAGATTAGTCAAGCATGATTTGCCCTTGGTAAATCCATGCTGGCTTGGCCTAATCCTATTTCTGCCATCAAGATGTGCCACTATTTCGTCCTTAATAATGGACTCAAGCAAGTTCCCCACGACTGACGTTAGGCTGACAGGGCGATAGTTCTCCGTTTTCTCCTTCCCTCCCTTCTTGAAAAGTGGGATAACATTAGCCACTCTCCAATCTTCAGGAACTGATCCTGAATCTAAGGAACATTGGAAAATGATTACCAATGCATCCGCAATTCCCTGAGCCACCTCTTTTAGAACCCTTGGATGCAGACCATCTGGACCCGGGGATTTATTAGCCTTCAGTCCTACCAGTCTACTCATCACAGTTTCTTTCCTAATGTCAATCTGTCTCAATTCCTCTGATATCTTATGACCCTGGCCCATCCATACATCTGGGAGATTGCTTGTGTCCTCCCTGGTGAAGACAGATCTAAAGTACGCATTAAATTCTGTTGCCATTTCCCTGTTTCCCATAACAATTTCTTCCAATTCATTCTTCAAGGGGCCAACATTGTTCTTAACTATCTTCTTTCTCTTCAGATAGCTAAAAAAGCTTTTGCTATCCCCTTTTATACTCCTGGCTAGACTGAGCTCATACCTGATTTTTTTCTCTCCGTATTGCTTTTTTAGTTAAGATCTGCTGTTCCTTAAAACTTTCCCAATCATCTGTATTCCCACTCATCTTAGCCCTGTCATACTTCT
Organism: Hypanus sabinus; assembly: GCF_030144855.1. NCBI lineage: Eukaryota > Metazoa > Chordata > Chondrichthyes > Myliobatiformes > Dasyatidae > Hypanus > Hypanus sabinus. Next base: position 60,468,390 of record NC_082711.1, on the reverse strand, counting down.
TTTTCTTTAATGCTATACAATCTCTGACTTCCTTTGTCAACCACTGTGGCCCCTTCCCCCTCTTTGAATCCTTCCTTCTCATTGGAATGAACTGCTTTTGCATCTTTTGTATTATCCCCAAGAATATCTGCCACTGCTGATCCACTGTCTTTCCTGCCAGGGCATCCGCCCATTTAACTTTGGCCAGCTCTTCCCTCATGGCTCCATAGTCTCCTTTATTTAATTGCAACACTGACACCTCTGATCTGCCCTTATCCCTCTCAAATTGTAGATAAAAGCTTATCATGTTATGATCACTACTTCCTAATGGCTCCTTTACTTCAAGATCACTTATCAATTCCTGTTCATTACACATCACCACATCACAAATCTGCTGAGTCGTCTACTGTGTCCAGTGCTCCCAATGTAGCCTCCGCTACATTGGTGAGACCAGTTGTAAATTGGGGAACTGCTTTCTTTTTAGCAGCTCTGCTCCACCTGCCAAAAGCGGAACTTCCTATTGGCCAAACATTTTAATTCCAATTCCCATTCCAACATGTTAGCCCAGGATGGAGCAATACCTTACATTCCATTTGGGTAGCCTCCAACCTGACAGTATGAATATTGATTTCCCATTCCCATAAAAAATACCCCTCCTTCTCCCCTCTCCTTCTGTTCCCCAGCCCTTTACCTTTCCTACCCACTTGGCTACACCTGTAACTGCACCTATCTCCTTCCACCCACTTGCCCCCACTATCTTTTTATTCTGGGTCTTCCCCCTTTCTTTTCAGTCCTGAAGAAGGATCTTGCCCCAAAGCATTGATCATTTATTCATTTCCATAGATGCTACCTGAACTTCTGAGTTCTTCCAGCATTTTGTGTGAATTGCTTCGGATTTCCAGCACCTGCAGATTTCCTCATGTTTATGTTATACTATTAGTGGAGCTTCTTTCGAAAACTGGCAGAGCCCTTAGATGCCCCTGGCAGGATGATACAGTAGAAGAGGTTTATGGGAGCATTGACTGGTCCGTGAATCTGTCTCAGGACGTTCTCAATAGAGATTTGGTATCCAACTCAGTGACAGCATTGCCAATAGAATGGTCCATCACTGAACCACATGTCTGATGGTGACTGCGAAGATCAGCTTTGAGAAGCTTTACAACCTTGCTTGCTGACAGGCATATTCCTAGGCTGATCACTACAAACCTTTGTGCACCATCATTGATATATGTCAGCTCAACTGGAGCTGACCCTGGGGAAGACCTTGGCTGACATGAATACACACAGTTGAAGCTCACCCAGTAGTAAGAACAGGATATGTTCACCTGGTAGCACTCGACTGAATGGACTGCACTTCAGCAACAGGGATAGTTAGTATGGATGCATTGTCTTTTTCCCAGGGAAAGGGAACAAAAATCTAGAGTGCAGATGTTTAAAATGAAAGGTGAAGAGATTTAATAGGGACCTGAGTTGTAACTTCTTCACATGAGGGCTGGTGGGTATATGGAACAGGCTGCCAGAAGAAGTGGCGGAGGCAGGTACAATAACAGATAATTGGACTGGTACATAGATAGAAAAGGTTTATAGAAGTAAGGTCCAAAAAGTGGGATGGGGCACTTTAGTCAGTATGGATGAGGTAGGCCTGTTTTGGTGCTATATTTCACCATGATTGCAGATATTAGCAGCAAGATTTTGGATGGATTTAATTCAGTCAAATATGAGGAATGGCACTTTGGGAAATCAAATGTAAATGGAAGGTACTCCGTGAACAGCAAATTCCTTAACAGGGTTGATTTGCAGAGGGATCTTGAGGTCCAAATCTTCAGCTGCCTGTACATGGCTGCAAAAATTGATAGGGTGGTAAAGCTGACGTTTGGCTTGCTTCCTCTTATTAATCAAGGCATTCAGCTCAACAGTCAAAGTTATATCGCAGCTTTATAAAACTTTAATTAGGCCACATCTAGAGCATTGTATTCAACTATGCTCCCCTCATTATGGGAAGGAAGTGGAGGCTTTAGAGATGGTGCAGAAAATGTTTACCTGGATAATGCCCAGATCAGAGGGCATGTGCTGTAAGGAGAGGTTGGACAAAAAGGTTATTTTCTCTGGAGAAGAGGCCAGGTTTGATGGAAGGTTATAAGGGAAAAGTTGATGAGTGTGGACGATGCCACACTGTAACTACTGTGTGTACCTAGGTTAGATTCATATTCTTGTCAGTAAAATAATCAGGATGCATCCATCCAGGAGTATGTGCAATTAACTAAAAACGTCCCTGGATAGTAATATCTGTATAACCTTCGGAACCACAAGATAAAATTAGCAGAATTGTTTTCAAGGAATGGCAAATGGACAATAAAAATATTTGCACTGAAAATTTTAGTCAATTCCTACACCTTAATAATGCTTTATAGAATATGGAATTGGTGTGAATATTCAAGTGATAATTAGGAAAATTACTTTTGATTAATTTTACTACAGTTAATTATCATGTTTGTGAGTTGGGAAATGGCTGTGTCTATGCCACGGGGTTAGGTATCTTAAGTTACTCACTCCGTACTCAGATGTTATAGCAATCATTTCAATTTAATTTTCCATTATATCTCAAAGAATAAACAGTGAAAAAATGTTTGTTTCAATCGTGGAATTGTCTCCATAAGATCATAAGATAATAAAGCGTAGGAGCTGACTTCGTACATTTGGCCCATCAAGTTTACTCTGCCATTCGATCATGGCTAACCCATTTCCTTCTCAATCCTATTCTCTTGCCTTCTCCCCATAACCTTTCACACCCTAACTTATCAAGAAATATCAATCTCTGCCTTAAATGCACCCAATGACCCAATGACCTAACTTATCAAGAAGTATCAATCTCTGCCTTAAATGCACCCAATGACCTGGCTTCCACAGCCGCCTGTGCAACAAATTCCACATATTCACCACTCTCTGGCTAAAGAAATTCCTCCTAATGGATGTCCCTCTATTCTGAGGGTTTGCCCTTTGGTTGGAGACTCACCCGCCATAGAAAACATCCTTTCCACATCCACTCTTATCATTTCAACGTTCAATAGTTTTCAATGAGGTCCCTCCCCTCATTTGTCTAAATTCCAGCAAGTAAAGGCCCAGAGCCATCAATTGTTCCTCATACAGTAAGCTTTTCATTCCCAGAGTCATTCTCATGGACCTCCTCTGAACCCTCTCCAGTGTCAGCATGTCCTTTTTAAAATGAGCTCAAAACTGCTCACAATACTTTGAGTGAGGTGTCACCAGTGCTTCATAAAGCCACAGCATTACAACCTTTCTTTTATATTTTTGTCCTCTCAAAATGAATACTAAAGTTGTATTTGCCTTCTTCACCACCAATTTAACTTGCAAATTAACCTGCACAAGGATTCCCAAGTACCTTTGCAGGTCTGATTTTTTTTTATATTTCCTCCCCATTTAGGAAATAGTCCATGTTTTTATTCCTTTTACCCAAGTGCATGACCATACACTTCCCATTTGCCATTTCTTTCCCCATTCTCCCAAGCCGTTCAAGTTCTTCTGCAGCCTGCTCCTCCATCATCCAAATCATTGACATATAATGTAAAAGGAAACAGCCCCAACACCGACCCCTGTGGAACACCACGAGTCACCGGCAGCCAATCAGAAAAGCCTCCCTTTATTTCCACTCATTGCCTCCTGCCAATCAGCCAATGCTCCAATGCTCTATCCATGCTGGTATCCTTCTTGTAATACCATAAACTCTTATTAATCAGCCTCATGTGTGGCCTTCTTAAAATCAAAGTACACAACATCTACCAATTCTCCTTTGTGGTCTGCCCTGCTTCCCAAGCACCTTCTCCCTAGTAATAGTAGCTGCATTTATTTCTGCCCTCCTGACTCTCTCAAACTTCTGACAATCTAGAAGAATGATGCAAAATACTTATTCAGTTCATCCGCCATTTCCTTGCCCCCATTACTACCTCTCCAGTGTCATTTTCCAGTGGTCCCATATCTACTTTCATCTCTTTATATATCTGATAAAATCTTTTGTTTTCTGCTTTGATATTGCTGCCTACCTTACCTTTATATTTTATCTTTCTCATTAGGGTTTTTTAGTTGCCTTCTGTTGGTTTTTCGAAGTTTCTCAGACCTCTAACTTCTCACTAATCTTTATCATATGCCCTCTCTTTCGCTTTTATGTTTGCTGTAGTCTTCCCTGTCAGCCATGGTTGTGTCATTCTCCCTTTAAACTTCTTCTTTGGGATATATCTATCCTGTGCCTTCTGAATTGCTCCCAGAAACTAAAGCCATTGGTGCTGTCCTGTTATTCCAGCTAGTGTCCCCTTCCAGTCAACTTTGGCCAGCTCATCTCTCATGCCTCTATGATTCCCTTTACTCCACTGTAATGCTGATACATCTGACTTCACCTTATCTCTCTCAAATTGCAGGGTGAATTCTATCATATTATGATTTGTATCCCTAGGAGATCCTTTGCCTTATGCTCCCTATACAAATCCAGTTCATTACACAACACCCAATCAACAATAGGTGATCCCCTAGTGGGCCCAATCACAAGCTGCTCTAAAAGGCCACCTTGTAGGTATTCTACAAATGCCGTCTCTTGGGATCCAGCACCAACCTGATTTTCCCAATCTACCTGCATATTGAAATCCCCCATGACTATTTGACACGCCTTTTCTATCTCCCATTTTAAATTGTAGCCCATATCCTGGCTATTACCCAGAGACTTGCATATAACTTCTAGCAGGGTCTTTTTACTCATGTAGTTTCTTAACTCTTGACATAAGGATTCTACATCTTCCAATCCTATGTCACCTCTTTCTAAGGATTTGGTTTCATTATTTACCAACAGAGCCATGCCAACCTTTCTGCCTACCTGTCTGTCCTTTCAGTACAATGTGTATCCTTTGATGTTAAACTCCCAACTGTGATCTTCTTTCACACACAATTCAGTGATGCCCTCAACGTCACACAGGCCAATCTCTAACTGCACTACAAGATCATCTACTTTATTCTGTACACTGTGTGCAGTCAATTATAAGACCTACAGTCCTGTAGTCTTCACCCTTTTCAATCTGGTGGAGCCAAAGACGTCTCAGGGTTTTTGCACAACCTTCAGTCTCTAATCAACTTTCAGGAAGGGCTGAACTGAGCTATGCGTCTGCCTTTGGTGTGGGACTAGTGAGTTAACACTCTTGATCTGTGGATCCTAGCAGGATTAACTACAAAGGACACGGAAGTTACAGAGTTACATTCAAAACCATCCCGGATGCCCTTTGGAGTTCTGGCCCCCTCTAAGTTTTAACCATTCTATTGAAGAAATAACTTTGATTGGGTAGGAAGCATATTAAAGAAACCTTCATTATTATTACTACCACTTATCGAATGAGTTTGTTGCAAATGTAATTTATAAATATGCAAAACAAGAATATCATTTGAGATCAGGGTGGAAGAAAAGTAAGGTCTAGTGAACTTTACTTGAAATACCATTGAATATATTGTAGCAATTTTAGCTACATATCTATGCTGCGTTAAGCTTTTTCTTTCCTTTATATAATTTGATGCGTGTGAAAATTGACTTAGACTGTATAGCTCTTTGATGAGCTGTAATAGCTGTGACAATTATAGAATCTTTCATCAGTTTGAATGGCAGATGCTGACAGAAAAGCAATATTTTAGTCGTGGCCAACCTGGTGGGCTTTATGGATACAACATTGATGGAGGGAATTGCAAAGCTGCATCTTACATGAAAATAGGCTGCTTGTTATATCAGGAATGAGGAAGAAAGTGCAACAGACAGCTTGACAGCTGACTCCAGACTGGACTTTAAAAGATGCATGGTGGCATTGTCTAAGATAGCACTGAATTTCTGGTTCTTCATTTAATTTTAACATTAAGTTTTCTCTATTTTTATACTATAATACTTTTGACCAGACCATATTTATAAAGTATTAATAATAAGATCATTCACAATACATTCTGCCAAATGATATTTTTATTTAATTTCAGGACAATTAAAAAGCAAACCAAACCATAAAATATTAAAGCAGAAAATATTAATTGTCATGAAATGGTACATCTACATTTTGGCAGACTGTAATGTGTCTCATTAAAGGAAGAACCCTTGAGATCCATTCTGGTTGAATTAATGAAAATGCAAGGTAGGCACACAGTGTTGCACTGCTACTTCAGAATCAGCATCAGCTTTATCATCGCCGTCTTAAATAACGTGTTTTGTGGCAATAGTACAGTGCAAAGAAATAAAAATACTATGTATTATAAAATATATCAGAAGTGCAAAGAAGGGGTAATGAGATGCATTCATGTGCCATTCATTAATCTGATGGTGGAGTAGAAGAAGCTGTTTCTAAATTACTGAATGCGGTTCTCCTGTAGCTTTCCCCTGATGGTAGTAATGAGAAGAGAACATATGAGTTGGAATTTCTTTATATCAGGAAGACGGTGGTGAATCTGTGGAATTCATTGCCACAGACAGCCATGGAAGCCAAGTCTTTGGGTACATTAAAGCAGAAGTTGAAAGATTATTGATTAGTAAGGGTGTCACAAGTTATGGAGAGAAGGCAGGAGAATGGGGTTGAGAGAGATAATAAATCAGACATGATCAAATGGTGGAATGGCCCAATTCTGTTCATATCTCTTTTTGTTTTATGATCTTATACCCAATGGTGAGGGTCCTTAGTCGCAGATGCCACCTTCTAGAGGCACCACCTCTGGGCAATGCCCTGAATGGTGTGAAGGGCTGAACCCATGATGGACCCAGATCAGCCTACAGCCCTCTGTAACCTCTTGCAATCCTTCTTTGTGATTGCATTAATGTGTTGAGCCTGGGACAGATCATCTGAGATGCTGACACTCAGAAGCAAAGAGATGAGGAAATATAGTCTTTGTAATTCTCTAAGCTTTGTTGTCATCTAGTTTTTGGGGAAATATAAACATGGATGAATGGGTGTGATTGTGCAAGAATGGGGATGGGGTTATAAGCAGTTAAACTTACAGCTTGTTAGGAAACACATCCATTCTGTTGATTTCCTGAGAGGCAGGTTGGCAGTTGGCATGTTAATACCTCAAGTGGGACGAGACTGACCTAAATTTTTCTGCTTAATATCAAGGCTATAGCTTTCTCAGAATTCCTGACTGAAATGTTCATAAGAATGAAGAAAATTCATTTTGAAAGAAAATCAAACAGAATAGCTGTGGTTAGTATGGAACTGCCAGAGAATGTACTGTAATTAGAGAATTAACATCAGGAAACATGGAAATTGCATATGTGTTCAACAGAGTTTTTGCATCAAATGAAATGCAAGACTTGAATTGTATTCAATAGTAGGGCAGGTTTGATGGGCCAGGTGGTCTATTCCTGCTTTTATTATCTTGTGAATGTTCGGTGTGCATTACATTCAGTAGCAAGATTTGCTCCTGCAGGAGGAGCAACGGAGGGCAAATCCTCATGAGAGTGTTCAATAGCAAGGGAGGAGGAAGGTATAAGAGCAAAACACCAAATGTTTAGGTGCATTAAATAACGAAATGAAACCTAAAAATAACAATGTCTAGGTTGTCACTGTGGATGCCCCTGCGTGATTGCAAATTTTTAATATCGTAAAATCTCCATCACAGGCATCTTCAAGAAGCAGTGGCTCAAAAAAGTGTCATCCAGCGCAAAGGACCTTTACCATCTGGGATATGAGATCACTTTTATCATTAGGAAGGACGTACAAGAACTTGAAGCCCCACACTCAATGACTCAGAAACACCTTCTTTTCCTCCACCCTCATTGAACATTGCATGAACCCTTATCACCTTGCTATTCCATTTTCTACACTATTTATTTTTGCAATTTATAGTACTTTCCACTGTAGAAATGTTATTGCACCTAAGTCAGTGATTAAAAAATCTAACTCTGATTGTTGTAAAGACTCAACTGGCTTTCTAATGTTCCTCAAGGAATGCTCCTGCCATTCCTACCTTGCTGGCCTGGTTGACCTGTAATTGGGTCATTAGAATGGGGGCAAGTAAGGTTAGAGAAATTGTTCTGGCCTCGCCAGCAAAGTCTGCATCCCGTGAAGAAACAAAGAAAGGGAGCTACTGCAAGGATGTAATTCGAATATGAAGTGTAGAATGGAGCAAAGCATTAAGTGAGGAAACAGTAGCAGATAGCTGAGGGACATGAAGTCGTTATTTCCATCAACATCAATGGCATTCCTGTAAGATCATTGAACTTCTCTTGGAACTGCAGAAGGAGGAGCAAAGGTGGAGAGCATCAGCAACTTTAAATCCCTCGGTGTTATCATTTCAGAGGACCTGTCCTAGGTCCAGCATGTGCAATTATGAAGAAAGCACAGTAGCGTCTCTACGTCCTTGAGGAACTTGTGAGATTCAGCATGACATTTTTTAACTTTGACAAACTTCTATAGATATGTGGTGCCTCAATGTGGGGTAGGAGCCTTGTTTGGGATGTGCAGTTGCTCCATTAGGACTTCTTTTGCTACTATATGGAAAGGCACTTCTGATTCCTGCCCCTCCTCCACCACCTTCCATAACTAAGTCTCAACTGCTGAAGATTCACAGCGATAAATCTAAAATGCTACCTCAAATGTTGCAAGGATTCTTCAAATCCCATCACAAAACTGCTGAACCATCCAATGAAGCTAGCAATGTGTGGACAGCATATCAGTCACATTGAGATGAGGTTCAGTCATGTTGATTGTTTGATCTCTCAGCAGTGACTTTGAGCAAATCACCTAACCTACTGTCCCCACCCCCAACACCCATCTGCAGAAAGAATTCAGACTGAAAATCACTCACTACTTTAGTTAATGGTAGCTGTGTTCTCCACCCTTTCTAATTAAAAACATCTGAGATGGTCACTGTGAGGTAGAGTTTACTTTATTTTTTTACATTCTGTTAAATTTGGTTAACCCAGGGAATGGGATTTTAAGCCTGTTTTCCATTCATCTGTTGCAATCCGTAGTCTAAAAGCTCATTCTCACAGTGAACTTTCAACTATCGCTCAACCAGTCCCCAGGGTGAAATGTAGTGACCCGAAATATGACACCATCTAGTTTTAATTCAGCAATCTTCTTACAGTTTTCCTGCCTTTATTTTTATGGGTCACTGAACCAAGAAAACTACAAAATGATTCCTACTTTCTGCTAATTACATGTGTCCTGTTGTATTTTATGAATTCACTTTCAATGAGAACTGAATTGCTACAGCTTGTGATTGATGACCTTATTAGAACTGCACAGTCTGCAGATTTTCATTATGGTTCGCAACTTGAATAGGAAACTTCAAAGATTCAAATATAAATTGAATTTTCTATCAAAAAGAGAAAATATTGATTACTAATTCCTCACAATTCTTCAGGCCGGGATTATGCCTCGAGGTGTCTGATAAAACTGATGTGATCAGTGACAGGAAACTACATTTACATTAGTCAAGCAGGAACCATGTTCTTTTCCTGAAGATGATGCAACTCAAATGAGCGGGTGTGGCCAGTGGTCAGGACCATTGTCTCTTCAGACTTCCAAGGGATTGGTTTTGAAGAGTGGAAACATGAAATCAGGAGTTGTAATGCATGCCTTCCACTTAGCTCCTCTCAGACTCTCAACGCCATTGCAGCACACATATCAGTGGAAAGTGCAGCACCTTCATTCACTTGGTACAATAGACAATAGGTGCAGAAGTAGACCATTCGGTCCCTCGAGTCTGCACCGCCATTCTGAGATCATGGCTGATCATTACACCAGTCATCAGGGTGTAGATCATGAATGGGAATTCTGGGCTTCGGGTAGCCTCAATTTGTGTCTATTATTCCTTTTGCTAAGGCTGTAGGGAATGTTTATGTCGCCATGGAAACTCACTGAAATAATAGATATCTAGCAGAAAACTTCCAGAGGTAATTACTATTCCTAGGTTCAAATTTGATTCTAAGAAATGACATGAATTGAAGTATTGTATTTAGCTTCAAAATAGGCAACATACTGTTTAAGGTATTGTTCAAATTAATAGTTATGACACCTGGGGTGATTACTTCATGTTAAATTTACCTCTAACATACAATAGCCAAAATAACTGGTGAAGTTAGAAATTGTATGCTGCTCACCCACAGAATTTTTGAAACTAATCCATATTTTGGGTTGGGTGATTGTCCAGTGATTGGATGTGACATTTATATCAATTATAATGGATGTATTTTTAAATTAGGTTAGAGATTAAAGAAGTTGTGCTGGTTCTCTTCATAAAATAGCGAATTTTGATTTGTTCTCTTTGATCTTATAAAGCAGTGGTTCCCAACCTTTTCTATGCCCCACACCCCTAGGAAATGTTCGATTAATGTTCGCACCCCAAACAAAAGTAATATCACATTTGAAGATGAAGAAGTCTAATTTCTGATTATTGAACCACAAATTGAACCACATACAATACTGTGGGTGAACAAATTGAACTTTAAAAAAATAAGCTTTTAATTCAGTGCATAAAATCCAAATATAAATTGAGCAATTAGATTCTAATTGATTCAGAAAAAAATGTAAACAGTAAATTGATGAGACTCCTCAACTCTGAGGTGTAACTTCCCAGGTGACACTGATGAGAATCCTCAATGCTGACTCGGGCAGCGGGAGACTGGAGTGAGTTTACGTCTCTCTCGACTCAGGCAGCGGGAGACTGGAGTGAGTTTACATCTCTCTCGACTCGGGCAGCGGGAGACTGGAGTGAGTTTATGTCTCTCTCGACTCGGACAGTGGGAGACTGGAGTGTGCTTGGGACAAACATTACTACCACTTCTCAAGGCACACTGGCAGCTGGCTGAGTGATGACTCGTGACTCATCACTCAAGCACACAAGCCACTCTTTATCGCACCCCCTGAAATTCCATCACACACCCCCTTTGGGTGCGGGCACCCCAGGTTGGGAACCCCTGTTATAAAGGGTACTAACAAAGTCCATTCAACCAAATTTTTCAAAGACACCTAATACTTAAAGCATACTGGAAAGCCATTCAGCCTGTTTATGCTGATTCCGCAGGGCTACTTACCACAGGTGATATAGAGAGTTTTATGAAGAAGCCTAGTCAGAGACAACATTTCATAAAGGTATAATGTAGCTTGGTATATGTTGTTGTGAAATAGTACTATTACAAATAATGGAATGAATTTCAGGATCAATTAAGTGGACCAATATTGAACCTAACAAAAAAATGTGTTAAAATAGTACTTCACAAAGGAACACTGCCAAGGCTACTGGTGAGTGATTTTTGTGCATACAGGGTGCTTTTCATAAGCATTCTCATTTATAGTTCATTTCTGCAGATGTCTGCACTAACCATACATTATCTTCAGAATGTCATGTGGCTTATGCACAAATAGAAAAGATGTCTCAATAACAGTTGCAGTATGGGCATTTTGTTCCTGTGGCATTGGGTTGAACATTATGACAGCAGAAATGGACATAAGGTTGATTCATTTTTATTCTATTTTTCCAATTTCTCCATCACAATTGTTCTATCTCACAAATCTGTACTTCAGATTTATTTTATCCCAATGGAGAGTTCCCTTGAATCACAATTGATAGGTAGGAATTTATTTTTATCTCATTTATTGCAAATTTCATCACATTGTTGCTCTCTCCTTCCCAGAATCTCATCAAAATGCCCCTAATCCTCATCTTCCACCCTAATTTCAAGTACTTCTTGTGTGGTGACGGCAAAAACTTCTCTTCCTATCCCTTTCTTTTTTAACATTTCAGATTATTGATTCTACATCTAAATCAATCACTCTCAATATCTGTTGTGTATGAAGTTAATATGGAAATAAGTCTTGCATTCATAGAAAGTAATGACATAATCATGGACATCAATTTGAAAGCCTCTTTACTATTCTGGTTCTCGTTGTTTTTTTCATTTACACCACTTGCCTTCTTTGCATTTTAATTGTCAGTTTTTGATTATGTAGTTTTTCATGAAATTCTTCTGTATTCTCTTTTCTTTAACTGTCTGCAAAGGAAATTAATCCCAAGGTATATTGTAACATATATGGCCAATCAAATGAGAAGGAGCATCTGGAAGAGAAATGAGATCCTTGCAAACCTTCAGGAGCATGCAGGATTGGTGGGAGAATCCCATCTCCTTTCCTACTGACTCCCCTGCAACATAAATCACCTTTTTCACCAATTCTGTCTGTGGATCCCAAACCATCAGCCACCTCAGAACTGGAGTGAAAGTGAGTCATCTTCATCCACAAAGTGATACCCTCAGAGAAGGGGTGAGACTCGGGGCTGCTGAACTCTGTCAGTATGGCACTGGAAATAAAACTGGGATGCTGTCATTGGAGTGCACACAGTAGGAAGCAATTTTCAGAGTAAATGTTAGTAGTTATTGCCCTATGGTATCAGTGGAAAAACTCATGTAGTAATAACAACTACATGCTGTTTTATTTATATATAAAAATACATGTACACATTGTGACTGTTGTTATATGATGCAAGGTCCAGATATTGATGACCCTTTCTGTTAGGTTAGAATAAAGCACATAACTTTATTTCACTAGGTAACATTGTAGTTAGAGTTTACTTGCAGGCTCAGCACAGTTATAAAAAAATATATAATGAGCATCTTCCCCTAAAAAAATGAAAAAAATAGCACTTGTCCTTTAACTTCCCCATGGTTCAAAAAACCCCTTTTGACTGAAACAATGATTTACTTGAACTTCTGACAATTTAGATTTTGCTTTTCAATATGTGGCCTGCAATAGGAAATTTTGGGAAAGAATGATCTTAATTTTTTTTAAGAAATCAATCATACCTGCAAGTTTGACAGACAGAATTAAATCTCAGGTTCAAATACAGCTAAGCATTGATTGGATTTACAACATCTGCAGATTTTCTCTTGTTTGTGATTGGATTTAATGCAACTAGTTACTGAGATACGAAGAGTGATAGAGCTAAATGATACTGTACTAGGTAATGGAAGTGTTGAAGCAAATAAACAAAATTCTCAACAAATATCATATGTAAAAACTCCATTGGTGCAACTAAAACTAAATTAAGAAGTTCGGCATTAATTTGACTGAAAAAGCTTACAACCTTGTGAATGAAAAAGCTTTGTTGCCAGGAAGAGTAATGAGGACTGAGATAAGAAGAAATGTTTTCACCCAGAGAGTTGTGAATTGCTAATGTAGAGGGTTATGGATGCTCAGTTGATTATACATTTAAGGTTGAGGTAATGAGTTTCAGAAAATCATTGAATATGTTAATGTGACTAGAAACTGGAGTTAGTGTAAAAGTTCAGATTTGATCTTACTGATTAAGAGAAGCAAACTTGAAAGATCATCTGAAGTACACCTGCTTCTCTGTCTTTTGACAGTTAATCTAGTGGAATCTTTTACAGATATTTCCTTCATTGTGTTCCTCTTCCACCAGCAGCCCACCTGAACTCTATATCTTTGTGCCTAATTATTGCATGTTATATGCTTTACATTTCTTCTATTTCTGATGGAAAGCTTTAGGTCCAACATGGCAACAGTTCTCTGCACTCCACCCATATTTTTTTACCTCAGCACTTTACCTTTATTTCAAACAAGATAAGAGTTTTTATTTCAAAGAGGTTAAAGGTAATAGCAAGCCAAAACAAAAATAGACTTAAGATGGACCTCACTCTGTTTGAAGTATATTTAAAAAGATACAATAATGATCTATTAGATTTCTCCTTCAATGAGTAAACACAGATAAGAAAGACTGAATAATATTTGGCCACTTCAACAGAACAATATAGATTGCAAGAGATATGAAAGTGTGTAAAATTATGAGAGTGAGAGAATATAAATAGACTATTGCCAGTAACTGAGATGTCAAGTTTATATATAAAGTTAAATTACAACTACATAATACAGACTTCACATGGACCTTCTTTATGTGAGACCATGGGCTTTGCGTCTTGACTTATTGGTTGTGACAGAAATTAGGTCAAAATATAAAAAGAAGCTGGATGAAGTGATATTAGAAAAGGCAAGCTAAAAGTGATGTGTGCTATTAGACTGTATGAGTCATGGCTAAATCCTCAGGGCATGACTAATTGCATCATTGGACATTGTAGGAAGCAAGGGAAGAAATCACCAAAGTTCTTGCAGAGATACTTGCATCATTGTCAGCCTCAGGTGAAGTTTTAGAGGGCACTAGGGTGGCCAATGTTGTACAATTATTTAAGAAAGACAGCAATGACAGGCCAGAGAACAACAGGCCAGTGATCCTAACAGCGTTGCAGGAGAGGGTTTTTACAGTTAGTATCTACCACCATATAGATCGACAATAGATCATTAATCAGGGATAGTCAGCATAGCTTTGTACAAGGGTAATCATGTCTCAAAAACTGGTTAGAGTTTATGGAAGAAATAACGAAGAGGATTAATGAGGACAAGGTGGTGAATATGGTCTCTGTGAACTTTGGAAAGACCGTTGACAAGGTCCAGCATTCTAGCTAATTGGATTCACAATTGGCTTAATGGTAAGAAGAGGAGGGCAATGGTGGAAAGTTGATTTTCAGATTGGAGGCCCGTGATCAGGGTGCTCCCTATGGATTGGTGCTAGACTCATTGCTATTTGTCATCTATATCAATGAGAATGGACAGGCGGAGTTAATAAGTCTACAGGTCGCTCTAAAATAGATGGTGCTGTAGGCAGTGAAGATGGCTGTCAAGAATTACAGAGCCATCCTGATCAGTGGGGTAAGTGAACCAAGAAATATTGAAGAGTTTAATTCAGTTTAATGTGAGATGTTGCATTTTGGGAAGACAAATTGGAACAGAAATTTCACAGTGAATAATATTGTATTGCAGAACAGAAGGACCTAGGATAAGTACATACAGTAGATCATTGAAAATGGCATTGCAGGTAGACAGGGTAGTGAAGAAGGTGTTTTGCACACTTACTTTAGTTTTATTTACCTGTTTATTTATGTAGCACAGCACAAACAGGCTATTCTGGCCTTACAAGCTGTACTGATTTAACCCCTAGCTTATTCACAGAACAATTTACAATGACCAATTAATCTACATCAATCAGTGAATTAAATATAGGAGCTGGGGCATTACGTTGCAGTTGTCCGAAACACTGGTGTAATTGCACCTTGGGTACTGTGTATCATTTTGGTCAACCTATTGTAGGAAAAATGGCATTAAACTAGAAAGAGTGCAGAAACAATTTATGTGGATGTTGACCTGGGATTGAGTTATGGAGAGAGTTGACTAGAATGAGACTTTCTTTCATTGGAATGTAGGAGAAAGAAGCATGATCTAATTGATGTGTAACAACATCATAACAGGCATACATAAGGCCATAAGACATAGGAGCAGAATTAGGCCATTCAGCCCATTGAGTCAGGTCTGCCATTCCATCATGGCTGATCCCGGATCCCACTCAACCCCATACACCTTCCTTCTCGCCATAAACTTTGATGTCCTGACCAGTCAGGAAACATCAAATTCTGCCTTAAACATATCCACAGACTTGAACTCCACCACAGTCTGTGGCAGAGCATTCCACAGATTCACTACTCTCTGGCTAAAAAGTTTCCTCTTTACTCTGTTCTAAGAGGTCACCCCTCAATTTTGAGGCTGTGCCCTCTAGTTCTGAATATCTCCACCACAGGAAACATCCTCTCCACATCCACCTTTTCTAGACTTTTCAACATTCAATAGGTTTCAATGAGATCTTCCGGCCTTCTTTTAAATCTCAGAAAGGCAGCGTCCATTATTAAGGACCTCCAGCACCCAGGGCATGCCCTTTTCTCACTGTTACCATCAGGTAGAAGATACAGAAGCCTGAAGGCACACACTCAGCGATTCAGGAACAGCTTCTTCCCCTCTGCCATCCAATTCCTAAATGAGCACTGAAGCTTTGGACACTACCTCACATTTTATAATACACAGTATTTCTGTTTTTGCACATTTTAAAAAATCTATTCAATATACATAATTGATTTACTTGTTTATTATTATGTTTCATTTTATCTATTTTTTTTCTCTCTCTCTGCTAGATTGCACATGCATTTAACTGCTGCTGCTAAGTTAACAAATTTCACATCACATGCTGGTGATAATAAACCTGAATCTGATTCTGATTACAGGCCCAAGACTGCCAAACGTTCCTTGAATGTTAACCCTTTCATTCCCAGAATCATCCTCGTGAACCTCTTCTGGAATCTCTCCAATGACAACACATCCTTTCTCAAATATGGGCCAAAAACTGTTGACGGTACTCCAAGTGTAGTCTGACTAGTGTCTTATAAAGGATCAGCATTATCTCCTTGCTTTTATATTCTATTCCCCTTGAAAGAGATGCCAACATTGCATTTGCCTTTTTTACCACAGACTCAACCTGTAAATTAACCTTCTGGGAGTCTTGCATGAAGACTCCTTAGTCCTTCTGCACCTTTGATGTTTGAACCTTCTCCCCATTTAGATAATAATCTGCACTATTGTTCCTTTTACCAAAATGGATTATCATACCTTTCCCAACACTGCATTCTGTCAGCCAGTTTTTTGACCATTCTTCCAATTTGTCGAAATCCTGCTGCAATTCCTCAGCACCTCCTACCTCTCCACCTGTCTTTGTATCATCTGCAAACTTTGCCACAAAGCCATCAATTCCATTATCTAAATCCATTGACAAACAATGTGAAAAGTAGTGGTCCCAATACCTGACCTCTGTGGAGCATCACTTGTCACTGGCAGCCAACCAGAAAAGGCCCCTTTTATCCCCACTTGCTGCCTACTGGCTGTAAGCCATTCCTGTATCCATGCCAGTATCTTCCTTTCCTGTAGTGCCATGGGATTGTATCTTGTTAAGCAGAATCATGTGTGGCACCTTATCAAATGCTTTCTGAAAATCCAAGTAAATGACATCCACTGCCTCTCCTTTGTCCACCCTGCTTGTTACTTCCTCAAATAACAGATTTGTCAGGCATGCTGAATTTGACTTATTTTATCATTAGTCTTCACTGACACAAAACCTCATTCTTATTAATAGACTTTAACACTTTCCCAACTACTGAGGCTAGACTAACTGGCATATAATTTCCTTTCTTTTGTCTTCCTCCCTTCTTAAAGAGTGGAGTGACATTTCAATCTTCCTGTCCTCCGGGACCATACCAGAATCAAGTGATTCTTGATTCATGACCAATGCATCCGTTATCTCCTCAGCAACTTCTCTCAGGACTCTGGGATGTAGTCCATCTGGTCCAGCTGACTTATCTACCTTAAGACCTTTGAATTTGCCTAGCACTTTTTCCTTTGTAATAGCAACGGCATTCACTCCTGCTCCCTGACACTCACGGATCTTTGGCACACAGCTAGAGTCTTCCAAAGTAAAAACCGATGCAAAGTAGCCATTAAGTTCATCTGTCATTTCTTTGTCCTCCATTACTACCTCAGCAGCATCATTTTCCAGTGGTCCAATATCAGCTCTCACCTCCCTTTTACTCTTTCTATAACAGAAAATAAACTTCTCGTATTCTGCTTTATTTATTGGCTAATTTGCCCTCATATTTCATCTTTTTCCTTCTTGTAGCTTTTTAGCTGCCTTCCCGATCATCCACCTTCCCACTCACTTTTATCCTCTTATATGCCCTTTCCTTGGCTTTTATGCAGACCTTAATTTCTATTGTCAGCTACAGTTGTCTACCCCTGCCATTTGAGAACTACTTTTTCTGTGGGACATATTCCTGTGCCTTGTGAATTACTCCCAGAAACTTTCTGCTGTCATCCACGCCAGTATCCTACTCCCATCCACCTGGGCAAGCTCCTCTCTCATGCCACTGTAATTCCTATTATTCTGTTGCAGTATTGATACATCTGACTTATGTTTCTCCCTCTCAGATTGCAGTATGAATTCAATCATATTACGATCACTGCCTCCAAAGGATGATCAAGCTCTAGCGGCGCTAAAAAGCAATCTCATAGGCATTCAACAAACTTCCCCCTTGTGATCTGACGCCAACGTAATTTTCCCAATTCCCTTGCATATTGAAGTCTCCCAATACAATTGTGTCATTATCCTTATTACATGCCTTTACCTTTGTAATCTCAACCCCACATTTTGGGTACTATTTGGAGGCTGATACATGATTCCCATGATGTTTTATTTTACCCTTGCAGTTTCTTAATTCCACCCACAAAGATTCAACATTCACTGACTCTATGTCACTCTTCATACAGAGCCACACCACCGTTTATGTCTTCCTGCCTGTCCTTTCAATACAAAGCATATCCTTTTATGTTATGCTCCTAACAATGGGTTTCTTTCAGCCATGACTCAGTGATGCCCACAATGTCATACCAAGCAGTCTGTAAATGTGCCACAAATTCATCCACCTTATTCCGAATGCTACGCACATTTAAATAAAGCACCTTCAGCCCTGCATTTTTTGCCCTTTTGAATTTTGCCTCTGTGGTACAATTTAACTCTTCTCTCTGTCTGCATTTGTACCCAATCACTGGCTTGTCCTTCTTTATTAATTTATTTTTATATTAATTTATTGGTAAACCTGTCATACTGGTTCCTATCCCCCCCTACCATATTTATTGAAACCACTCCCAACAGCTCTAGTAAACCTGCCCACAAGAATATTGGTCCCCCCAGTTTCAAGTGCAACCCTCCCTTTTGTACAGCTCACACCTGCCCCAGAAGAGGTCCCAATTATCCAGAAATTTGAATCACTGCCCCCTGCTCCAATTCTTCAGCAACGCATTTATCTGTCACCTCATTCTATTACTATCCTCACTGTCACATGATACAGGCAGCAATCCCAAGGTAGCTACCCTTGAGGTCCTGCTTCTCAGCTTCCTTCCTAACTCCCTGTATTCTGCTTTCAGGACCTCCTCCCCTTCTCTACCTATGTCATTGGTACCAATGTGTACCACAACATCTGGCTGCTCATCCTCCCATTTCAGGATATTATGGACACGTTCAGAATCATTGTGGACCCTGGCACCTGGGAGACAAACTACCATTCATATTTTCCTTTTCATGTCTACAAAATCACCTATTTGTCCCCTAGAGTGTTCCCTATTACTGCTGTCAGTTCCTTACCTTTCTGAGCCATAGGACCAGACTCAAAACCAGAGGCACTGCTGCTGTTACTTCCCCCAGGAGGTTGTTTCCCCCCTCCAGCCCCAACAGTACTCAAAATGGAACACTTATTGTTGGGGGGTGGCCAAAAGGGTGCTCTCCACTATCTGACATTCTCCCTTCCCTTTCCTGACCTCCATTTATCTCTCTCCTGTAGCCTTGAGGTGACTCCCTCTCTGTATCTCCTGTCTATCACTGCTTCACTCTCCCTAACAAACTGAAGGTCATGGAGCTGCAGTTCCAGTTTCCTAACACAGTCTCTAAGGAGGTGCATCTCAATGCATTTGGCACAGATGTGGTCATCAGGAAGGGTGGCGATCTCCTGGAAATTCTACATCTGATACCCAGAACAGAACACTGGCTCTGTGGACATACCCCCTTTTCTCTCAAGAGCTAATTCAGGAAAAAAGAAATAAGGAATGAACTCACCTACTTACCCTGCCTCCACCTGTTCTCACCGAAGCCTAGTTGAGCCAAAGCCTTACTACTCTGACTCAGATACTCTGATGATGACTGTTTCCATGATGACAGTACCCCTCTTTTATAGAGACTGCATTTTTTAAAGCTCTTCACCAGACTTGTGTGGGAATGCTTCTGTTGCATCCGCACAGTATTCCAATCAAAGTCAATAAGCACACTTGATAGAGTCAATATACACAATATTTTTCTCAGGGTTGGGGAATCAAGACCTGAGAACACAGGCTTAATGTGAGAGGGACAAATTTTAAATGGTCCTGAAGGGCTGTTTCTTCATATAGAGGGCAGTGATATATGGAATGAGCTACCAGAAGAAGTGGTTGAGGAATTGTGCAATAACAATGTTTATAAGATAATTGGACAGGTAATTGAATAGGAAGGTTCAGATGGATTTGGTCCAAACACTGGGAATGGTACTAGCTTAGATGGCCATTTTGGTTGGCATGGATGAGTTGTACCAAAGGCCCTGTTTCCATGCTTTATTACACAAAGACTCTATAAAATTGAATCAGACCATTGAGTGTAAAAGGCAAGCAAGTTCAACTCTGTGGTTAGGATAAATGTCTCAATATCTATGCACGTATATGTACTTCCTCAGCTTGACAAACCTTCAGTAATTACCTTTAAAACTGAATTCCTTTATGTGTCATCATGAGGTGAAGTTAACTATTCTAACTTAAAATAAATCACTAATTCCTCAAGGGCATGGTAGTATTTTCTTATACTTATTGGACATGAAGCCAGAAGTCGGATCTTTGATGCAGAGAGATAACTTTGAATCCCACCATAGTAACTGGGGAATTTAAATCCATGTAATTAATTGAGATTTTTTTAAAAAGTTGTGTCAGTGATAGTAACCACGGAATTATAGACATTGACAAAAAAAAGCAGCAGTTTCTTTCATTCACTTGAATATAGCAGGTAAACTGAGTGGAAATGCATCGTTACTTGATTTTGCTTGTAATTTCATTCTTGCTTGTTCACTTCTTAAATCAAAAGTCTGGGGTGTACTTTTTTAGGAAGTCAGTGTTTCTTCGACATTGCATATCAACAAAACCTGATGTGCTTTTGGCCTCATCATTAAACAATCTCTGCAGCATTTGGAAGCATTATCATTCTCCAATGTTCAGACCTTCAGTCTAAGTTAAGCCCTTTTTGTCACTGATAACTGCATTGCACTTACTGCAAACAAAATCATCAATTACTTAAAGCCTAGATTGTGCATACATAAGATGATCTGCTGTCTGACCAGTGCTGTATTTTATCCTTGCACACATTAAGTCTTTACTGATTGATCACCCATGAGGTTAGTTTGCTTTTATATGCTGACAAGAGTTTATGGAAGATAAATTGTTGCAGAGCTGCTGGGAATCATCAAAAGACATTAGCTCTGCAGGGATTGGACACTTATTGATGTCATGATCCATCCTAACAGTGAAACATTTTTGCACGATTTCCAATATAGTGACAAATCAGTGTTTAACAGTATGTTGTGTAAATACTGCTTTATCATATTTGAGTTGAAGTGCAGGAAGCATTATGTGAAGAATTAGTAATCATACTTACGCTTAATTCAGAACAAAAAAGTAATATTTTTAGCTGTTTTTCAAATGCAACAAAAAGCAGTTCCACTAAAATCAAAACAAACTCCCAGGAGTTAATAAATGTCAGGCACAGGTTCAAGGTTTATCATAACTGCAAGCATTTTGTTACATTATCTTGAACTTTGAGGTTAGCTAAATGTTTCATCCATTCTTAGCCCATGTATGAAATATGTATGTCACAGATCTACAGTATGTCTTTTAAGTTTTTCTCTATTCCTTTAATGGGTACTTAATTAGAGCCATTTCAGTTGAATACATAAACTAGTCCCTTTGGCAGATGGGTCAGGACAATAAAGTAAGATGACTGATAAAAGGATCAAAAGTGAAATGAAGAGTAACAGTTACGCAGTGAGTGGCTTGGTTGTGGATTGCAGTGCCCAGAGTTGCAGAGGAGGCGGATTCATCTGTGGTATTCAATAGGGAATTAGCTATTAAGACAAAGAGTTACACTTACAAGACTATGAATATAGAGACAAGCTATTGGAAATATGGATTCCCACTTTTCTGAAGCTTCCTGTGATTCTCTGTTGGGTTAAACTCATTCTGTGCCAGTATCAATTGTTTGTAAGATGACTTTGATTTGTATATTTGTTCAAATCATGGATGTTGGTATTGTTGGCAAGGGCAACATCTCTCACTTATCTCTAATTGTTCTTCAGAAGGTAGGGTGAACATCTTCTTCAACCATCGCAGACCTTGTGGTGTAAGTATTCCCATGATGTTGTTAGATAGACGGTTTAATGTTTTTATATTGGAAATAAGAAAGGCATCAGCTTGTACTTGCTATGGAGGTTCCTAGTCCTCTTAACATATCCAACATAAAATTCTTCCATTTCTTTATTGCCTTCATCTCTGTAGCCTTCTCCAACTTCAAAAAGAAGTTACAGATCACAGCACACAAAAGCTGAAATATCAGCCAGTTTTTGTTGTTTTGCCTCCACTGAGACCAAACTAAATAGTTGAAAAGAACTGTGACCTGAATCTCCAAATCTGAAGTATTAGTGTGCAATTAAGAATAAAGCGGCCTTGTTTAATTTACCTTTACAATGTAAACACGAGAAAATGTCTCACTTATGCAGCAGGCACAGGCTTATTGACAGTCTTACAAAACATAGATGCATAGAATCATTGAGAAATACAGAGTAGAAACAGGACTTTCAACCCAACTGTTTCATACAGACCACAGCATCCTGTTAATCTCAGAGAACTGTATTAAAACCTATCCCCTTCATGTACGCATCCAATGCTTCTTAAATATTGTAGTGATACCCACCTGATCTATTTCCTCTGGCAGCTCATCCCAAGTTCTCACCATCCTCTGTACAAAAAGTTACTTCTCAGGACTCTTAAAAATCTCACCTTTTTATCTTGTGTCTGTTTTCGCTGGTGCTGGACTCCCCAACCTTGGGGAAAGACTATGAGGAGTTTGGATAATGCTGCCAACTTATGATTTCATAAGCTTCTTTGAGGCCGCTCCTCCAGGGAATAAGGATTGAACATGACCTACCACTCCCTTATTAACCAGGCCCTCTAGTCCAGCAGCATCCTTGTAAATCCTTTCAGCACCCTCTCCATTGTCTTTCATACAACAGGGTGACCAAAATTGTACACAGTACTCCAGGTGCAGCCTCACCAATGACTTGTATAACTGGAACATTATGAGCCAACTCCTAAACTGGTGACGGCCAGCATGCTGGCTGCCATGTTCACCACCCTCTCCACTTGTGTGGCTAATTTCAGCAAATCGCACTTGTACTCCCAGACCTCAGTTCCACAACACTTGTCAGTGCCCTGCCCTTCACTGTATAGGTCCTAGCCTGAAATGACTGTCCAAAACGCATTGCCTTGCTCTAAACTAAGCTGAAATCCATTTGCCATTCCTCAGCTCATCGCCAGAGCTTATCAAGATCTCTTTGCAATTCCTTGTATCCTGCTTTACTATCAACAAGATCTTCAGCAAAATTGCTAATGGTGCCATGAAAATTCTTATCCAAATCATTGGTATAAATAATGAACAACAGAAGACCAGTACTGACCTGTGGGACATCCCAGTGATTACAGGCCTCCAATCAGAGAATTTACCTTCAACCATCAGCCCCTTTGTCCTATCATTGAGCCAATTCTGTAAATATAAATAATTACATACAGGAAGTAGAAATATTTGATGTAAGTATACAGTGGGAGTTCTGGAGTTAGAAAGTACACTGTATGAGGATTTGGGCATCTTGTTAGACTCATCAGGATCAATATTTAGACCAGGGGTTCCCAACCTGGGGTGCGAGATGGAATTTCAGGGGGTGCGACAAAGAGTGGCTTGTGTGCTTGAGTGACGAGTCACAAGTCACCACTCAGCCAGCTGCCAGTGTGCCTTGAGAAGTCGTAGTAACGTTTGTCCCAAGCACACTCCAGTCTCCCGCTGCCCGAGTCGAGAGAGATGTAAACTCACTCCAGTCTCCTGCTGCCCGAGTCGAGAGAGATGTAAACTCACTCCAGTCTCCTGCTGCCTGAGTCGAGAGAGATGTAAACTCACTCCAGTCTCCCGCTGCCCGAGTCGAGAGAGATGTAAACTCACTCCAGTCTCCTGCTGCCTGAGTCGAGAGAGATGTAAACTCACTCCAGTCTCCTGCTGCCTGAGTCGAGAGAGATGTAAACTCACTCCAGTCTCCTGCTGCCTGAGTCGAGAGAGATGTAAACTCACTCCAGTCTCCCGCTGCCCGAGTCGAGAGAGATGTAAACTCACTCCAGTCTCCTGCTGCCTGAGTCGAGAGAGATGTAAACTCACTCCAGTCTCCCGCTGCCCGAGTCGAGAGAGATGTAAACTCACTCCAGTCTCCCGCTGCCCGAGTCGAGAGAGATGTAAACTCACTCCAGTCTCCTGCTGCCTGAGTCGAGAGAGATGTAAACTCACTCCAGTCTCCCGCTGCCCGAGTCGAGAGAGATGTAAACTCACTCCAGTCTCCTGCTGCCCGAGTCGAGAGAGATGTAAACTCACTCCAGTCTCCTGCTGCCTGAGTCGAGAGAGATGTAAACTCACTCTAGTCTCCCGCTGCCCGAGTCGAGAGAGATGTAAACTCACTCCAGTCTCCCGCTGCCCGAGTCGAGAGAGATGTAAACTCACTCCAGTCTCCCGCTGCCTGAGTCAGCATTGAGGATTCTCATCAGTGTCACCTGGGAGTTACACCTCAGAGTCGAGGAGTCTCATCAAAGTTAGCTAGAAGGTTACATCTCAGAGTTAAAAATCATCTCATAATGCCAAAATCTTTGTACATCCCGAATCAACCATTGAGTAACGACTTTGTGTTAAAACCAAACCCGCAGACAGTAGGTAAATTATTCAATTATAAAATTTTAAAAAGCCGCATTTTGATAAAAAGCAGCTGAAGTCATTCATTCGTATTTGTCTCAATGCATTAAAGAAGTTTTTGAATTTCAAAGGTTTTTTTTCTCTTAAAAGGTTTTTTCTTGAATCGTTCATAATTTTGAATTGTATTAGTTGAGGAGGTATCATGGTTAGCTCCGAGGACTTTGAATCATATGATGGGAGTTCATATCTCCTGTAATCATTGGAAATAGGTGTGTAAATTCAGTAGAGAGTAGCCTAATAAGTTGTGTCACATCCCCGTAGCATTTCCACCTGACGATTTATCTTGGCGTAACCACAGATAATATCATAATATAATATTCGAAAGCGTATTTCTCGCGATACTTTGCTATAGACGTGTCTGGTTGAGTAAAGTGGTCATCACTGACTTAGATAGTTTTTCTCATATTAGCTCATATTTCTTTCTTTACCCTTAACCCTTCATTAACTCTTCATCATGTCAAAAAGAAGGAAATGGAATGATGACTATGTGTGCTTTGGTTTCACTTGCACAACAGGAAATGATGGCTTGCAAAAACCCCAGTGCATTCTTTGTAGTTGTGTTTTCCATCTCATATCTGAAGCCATCCAAGCTTCAAGAGCACTTCATGAACAAGAATTGTGGAGCTGATGTTGAAAGACATGATGTTGGGTCATTGAAAATCAAAAGAGCTCGTTTTGATTCACAGGGAACTCTTCCAAAATTAGGTTTCATTTCTGTTGAGAAAACACTACTTTTTGCTTCATACCAAGTGGCATATAAAGTGGCCAAATCTAAGAAGACCCATACAATTGCGGAAGATCTCATCAAGCCATGTGCACTGGAAATGGCAACAATTATCCTGGGCAAAGAAGCAAGAAAAAAATTTGAACAGGTGCCCCTATCAAGTAATGTCATTCACAACCGAATCAGCAATTTGAGTGAAGATATTTTGGACCAAATCATCTCAGATGTCAGAGCTAGTCCTCTTAAAATCTTTATTCAGTTGGATGAGTCAACTGATGTCTCCAGTTGTAGTCAACTCATCACATTAGTGAAGTATGTCAATGATGCTGCTGTGAAGGAAGATTTCCTGTTTTGTAAAGATCTGAAAACAAACACAACTGCAAAGGATGTGATGTAGCTGGTGAAAGACTTCTTTGCCTAACATGATTTAGGTATCAAAGTCATTGGTTCTGTGTGCACTGACGGGGCAGCTGCAATGCTTGGAAATATGCTTGCAATGCTGGCTTTTCTGCACTAATGAAAAAGGAGATTCCAGACTTGCAAGTTACCCATTGTTTTCTTCATTGCCATGCTTTGGCATCAAAAACATTGCCTCCAAATTTGAAGGAAGTCCTTGATACTTGTGTGAAGATCATCAACTGGATCGAGGGGGGCGTGCTTTGAACCATCGCATCTTCAAATCATTTTGTGAGGATCTGGGAAGTGAGCATTCAGTTTTGCTTTTCCACACAAAAGTCCGTTGGTTGTCATGAGGGCAAGCTTTAACCCACTTCTTTGAACTGCAGGAGGAAATCGATGTTTTTCTGGAGGAGCGTGAATGTGATCTGGTTGGGGCAATGGAATCACAGGAGTTCATCCAAATACTGGCTTACTTAGCTGACATTTTCACTCGTATGAGCGACCTGAGTGTTACTCTTCAAGCAAAAGTGATAAGCATATTGAAGGCTTGTGAAAAGTTGAATGCCTTCAAAGAAAAATTATGTCTTTGGCGTCGAAGGATGGAAAGAGGCAGTCTGTCAAATTTTCCTTCACTAGAAGAGATGGTTGATGATGCTGGATCTATAACTCCTCCTGTGCCTGAAGAAATCGTGGCTCATTTGGAAATGCTGTCAGAATTGTTTGATGGATATTTTGCTGCTGGTGACCTGAAGATTTCTGAAGAATGGTTCATGAATCCATACTCCTACAATTTGGAAAAAATGTCAGATGATGAAGAGCTAAAGGAAGATCTTACTGATTTGCGGACAAATCGAGCTCTTGAAATGCAATTTGAGTTTGGAGGAGTTTTGGTGTGCTGCACCGGATATGTTCCGAAGACTTGGTGGAAAAGCACTCCATGTCCTCATTCCATTTTCAACAACATACCTGTGTGAATCTGGATTCAGTTCTCTTTTGTCAATCAAGACAAAATCTAGGAATTGCCTGAATCCACAGGCAGACCTGCAGATTGCAGTCAGCAAGGAAGTTCCACGTTTTGATAAAATCATGAATGAGAAGCAGGAGCAAAGTAGTCATTGAATTTTATGTTCACAGTTGGGATTGATTTTACTGTTTACATTTTTTTTCTGATTAAATTAGAATCTAATTGCTCAATTTATATTTGCATTTTATGCACTGAGTTAAAAGCTTATTTTTTTAAGTTCTATTTGTTCACTCACAGTATTGTATGTGGTTCAATTTGTGGTTCAAAAATTAGAAATTAGACTTCTACATCTTCAAATGTGATATTACTTTTGTAGGGGGTGCGAACGTTAATCAAACATTTCCTAGGGGTATGGGGCATAGAAAAGGTTGGGAACCACTGATTTAGACAAAGCACAGAAGTGATTAGGAAGGCTAATGGAATGTTGGGCTTCATAACGCAGAGTTCAAGTCAAGAGACATTCTCCCTAAACGGTAAACTCCGCTTGTGAGGCCACACCTTGAATCCTGTGTACAATTTTGGTCTCCGTACTGTGTGAAGGAGGTGATGGCACTGGAGAGAGGCCAGAGAAGGGTGACTAGACTCATTCCAGGTCTGCAGGGTATGAACTACGAAGAAAGATTGAAATAATTAAATATTCTTACCTAAGCAGACATAGAATAAGAGGAGATGATAGAAGTGTTCAAATCATTAAGGGTATATGTAAAGTGGATCTCATCATCAAGGACATGGGGCCATAGGTGGAGGCTGGTTAAGGGCAGATTTCAGACTAACATCAGAAAGCATTTCTTTACACAGCGAGTTGTAAGCACATGGATCAAACTACCTAGTTGTGTAGGTGAGAGTAGTACCTCAGAGACTTTCAAATCTAAACTCGATAGTTATTCCAACACACTATGTGAATAGGAATTTAACAAGCTTTATAGGGCTGAATGGCCTGTTCTTGTCAAAAACTTTCTCATGTTCTATTATGGTAACTGCAGACCCTATGACAAGAACTTTACAACAGTGATCCTTAGATTATAAAACTAAAGGCTCCCACTCTAGAAAAATGCTCATCTATCGTTCATTATGTGGCATTTCACACCTTCAGTAATAGATGGGACCTTTACAACCAAGATACAGGCTTCAGGTGAATGGGCGTTCCATGAGAAGTAAGAGTATTCACAGACAGTGCAACATCCCCCTGTGGCCATTCTCCTCACTGGCAGGTATGCCTCTCTAGATACTGTTGAGAAGGATATTCTCTCTTTGGCTGAACAGCAGGAGCCAGGTCTCTGAATCTGTGACCAGCTCTGAGGCTCAGAGGGAAAGGATGCAGTCAGAAAAGGCAATAGTACAATCATTAGTGAGGGCGATAGACAGGAGTTTCTGTGGTTACAGAGGAGACATCAGAAAACTGTGCTACCTCTTCCGTAACACGATTTATGATCTCTTCATACATCTGCAGAGAATTCTTAAGCCAGACAGCAAACTTCCAGAGGTGATTGTACACGTTGGTATAAATGACATTGGTAGGACAAGGGATGAAGTCCTGCAATATGGGCATAGGGAGTTTGGTAAGAAGCTGACATTCAGGACCAAGCATAATTAATTCCAGATTACTCCCCATATCATGAGCCAGTGAGATCAGAAATAGAAAGGTACACCAGTTTAATTCATGGCTGAAGAACTAGTGCAGGGGGCAGGAATTCAGGAATTCAGGTTCTTGGACCATTGGGATCTCTTCTAGTGTAGAAGTAACCTGTCCAAGAGGGTGGATCAGAGAGGGACCAGTGTCCTTGCTGGGAAGTTTGTTAGTGGTAAATGAGAGGGTTTCAGCTAGATTGGCAAGGGTTGGGACTTTGAACAGGAGCAAGTCAAGGGATAAAGCAATAACCAGGAAGAACAGGTTTAATCGTCAGCATAGCCAGGAGCAAAGTAAAGGCAGGGAAAGGAATACCCTGTTAAACTGAATTTATTTCAATGCACAAGGATTATCAGGTAAGGTGTGTAAACTCAAACATGAATTGACTCTATAGACTGGGATGTTATAGCCATAACAGAAATATAGCTTGAGAAAGCCAGGACTAGCAACTCAGCATTCCAGGATACAGATACTACCCGTTTGACAGAGGTATAGGTAAGCAAGGAAGAAGTGTTGCCATTTGATAAGGGAGTTTCTTGAAGAGGTAACCACAAAGGTTGATGAGTATGTGATGTTGTCTATTATGACTTTATCAAGGCCTTCGACCATGTCCTACATGGAAGTTGGTCTAGAAAGTTAGGTCCCATATAATTCTGGGAGAGCTGATGAGGTGGATTCAAAATTAGCTCAAAGGTTGGTAGCAATGAGTGGTGATTGAAGATTATTTCTTAGAATGGAGACCAGTGACTGATGGTGTGTCGAGAGTATTGGAAGCCTTATTATTAGTTATTTATATAAAAGTTTTTTTATGTAAATGTACAAAGCTCGATCAGGAAGTTAGGAGGTGTTGCTGACAGTGAGGATTATAAAGGATTACAAAGAGGACTTGATCAGTTGGAGAGTGAGCCAAGATCTGGCAAATGGATTTTCAATACCTCCTGTACGTTTCAATATCCTTAAAATTGGATAGGTATATGGACAGGAAAGGAGTGGAGGGTTATGGGCTGAGTGCGGGTAGGTGGGACTAGGTGAGATTAAGAGTTTGGCATGGACTTGGAGGGCCGAGATGGCCTGTTTCCGTGCTGTGATAGTTATATGGTTATATGTACCTGATAAAGTGACCACTGAGTGTATGTGGTCTTCAGCTGCTGTAGCCCATCCACTTCAAGGTTTGCCATGTTGTGTGTGAAGAGCTGCCTTTCTGCACACTGCCGGTGACAGAGGTGTCTTATGGTCACTGTTGTAACACGTATTCAATTGAGTTACTGTCAGTTTGAACGCGTCTGGCCGTTCACCTCTGACCTTCCTCATTAACAGGGCAATTTCACCCACAGACCAGCTGCTCACTTGATGTTTCTTGTTCTTCGTGCCATTCTCTGTTAACTGTACAAACAGTTGTGTGTGAAAATTCCAGGAAATCGGCAGTTTCTGAGGTACTTAACCACCCCATCTGACCCCAAGAATCATTCTGTACTCAGAGTGACTTTGATCACATTTCTTCCCCATTCTGATGATTGGTCTGAACCTCTTGACAATGGCTGCATGTTTTTATGTATTGAGTTGCTGCCATATAATTTGGTTGATTAGATTATTTGCATTAACATGCAGGTGTACAGGTGCACCCAATAAAGTGGTCACCTAGTACGGCGCTAGGGAACATAATGGAGCAAAGCATAGTTTGTTGGTGTCACAAGTAGACATGTTGGTGAAAAAGGCATTTAACACGCTGGTCTTCATCAGTCAGGGAACTGAGTACAGGAGTTCAAAAATTATGTTGCAGTTGTATGAGCAGTTGATGAGGTCACACTTTGGAGTAGTTTGGAGTAGTTCTGGTCACTGCAAAAGTAAAGATATGTTTAAACTGGAAAGAATGCATAAAAAGTTTGCGAGGATGTTGCGAGGATATGAAGACCTGAATTATCAGAAGAAGTTGGCCTGCCTAGGTCCATATTCCTTTGAACATAGAAGAATGAGGAGTGACCCTATAGTGGTTCTAAAATCATGTGGAACATAGATAATGTAACTGATAGGGGCCTTTTCTGCGGGTGAGGGAGGTCCTGAACTAAGGTGTGTAGTTTCAGGGTGAGAGGGAAAGTAATTAAAAGGTACTTGAGGGACAACTTTTTCATGCAGAGGGTGGTGAGTATGTGAAGTGAGCCAAATGGCAGAAGGAAGTGATTGAGGCAGATACGATAGTGTGATTTAAGAAGAGGTATCTACATAAAGGGAAATGGGCTGATTGCAGGAAATTGGGACTAAGTATGTGGGCACCGTGGTCAGCATGGACCCTTTGGGTCTGTATTCCTCTGTGACTCTAATAATAGTAAATGCTTCAATCTGCATTGAGTTGTAATCACTATTGCTAATGGGCAAATAGGTAACCTGTTTCACACAAAGGAGTATCTCACATGCAATCAAGATGGCTTGACTATTGGCCACAACATCAGAAAGATGCCTCAGAATACTCTCTAAGTAATGCAGTATAATTCCACTTGAATAAATAATGCAGTATCTCTAAGTATTTTCCACCTGAAAGGACAAATGAAGACACGGTTTAATATGGCTTGCAGGAGGCAGTGCCGCTGATGTTGGATAGCGGTTTTCTTGCCCTACTGCAGAATGAACGATGAGAAATTCATCCTCTGTTGCATAGTAATAAATGCATGCTGGCCTCTTCTTTTTCAAATTGATTTCCACCGACAAGAAAAAGCTGAAATAGATATTAAAGTCTTCAATATTTTAATTATAAATAATACCAGAAGCATTTTGTGACAGATGCATATAATTAGTTTCCAATTCAGTAAGTGAGATGAGAATGGCAGCAAGGGTATTGTTTCTGATGATATGATCTGTAGAATTGAAGATAAAATGTTGGTAAAGTCATCCATGCTCCCCAGATTGAATTTCAGATGAATATCTGAACAGACACCTACTATTTTATATAATGCTATTAGAGTTATTTGCAGTTTAAACGCAAAGTTGCTGACAGCTGCTGCGGAGATTGCTGCTGAATTCACACCTACAATGGTTCTAATCTCCCACAGCTCTATGTTCCCTCTATTGCAATTGCATTGCCAAACAATCGACTGGGGATCAGTACTTCTGCACTCACAGGAGGTACTTGTTAAGGAATATTGCAGCTGAGCATCACATCACTCTCCTATTCAAATCAATGGACAGAAAATCACTGGCCTTGCATCTGTGTGTTTTTTTAAGATGAATTTCCAGTCAGTGCTACTGCCAGGAGCGTACTTCCCTCATAGATCTGGGAGAAATATTGCAGGTAATATTCTTTCAGTCGTAGGAATGCTTCATTTAATTGACACTGGTGTATTTTTCTAATTTAGGACTTTGTCACCATAAATGGATACAACCCTTACTCAGTTTCAGATATGCCAGGCGAGAGCGAGAGAGAGAGAGAAAGCCAGAGCAAGAGAGAGAGAGAGAATTTGAATTTGTATTTGTTAGGTGATCAGATAGATACTGACTGTAATGAATGTAATGCTTCCATGAAGGAAATTGGTTCATTTATCGGCCAACACAAATGTCTTTCCTGATAGTGAAAATTGAATGTTTTAGGAACTTCCCATAGATTTTCAGCAAATATTTAATAGGGATGTGTGGTGCTAGTATGTAGTACTATGCTGAAGTCTTAGTCACATGTACATAACTGGGATGCCAAAGGCATTTGCACAGTATTGTTTTTGTCTACATAAAGTAGATAGTGAATTTGTAAATCTGGGCTGGAGCAAAGGGTGTTGGGAATGGCGAGGATGGAGTGCTGCGGGAGGGGTGTGGGACAGGTGGCAGAGAAGGAGTGCCAGG
The DNA here is from genome assembly GCF_030144855.1 of Hypanus sabinus. Lineage (NCBI taxonomy): Eukaryota > Metazoa > Chordata > Chondrichthyes > Myliobatiformes > Dasyatidae > Hypanus > Hypanus sabinus. The sequence continues at coordinate 60,436,224 of NC_082711.1, read as the reverse complement.
TGGTGGGGGGCAGGGTGGTGGTGCAGGTGCAGATACACCCAGCCCTGAGACACAAGGCAAGGTCATTTGATTTTAAACAATTGGTTTATTGATCATTACAGAATGTCTCTCTGGTGCTTCCTGCTCCCTCTCCGTCCCTTCCCCTCTTTCTGTCAACCTTCCCACCCTCAGCCCACAATTGAGACATATCAGATTCAGGTTTATCATCACTTTGAAATATCATGAAATTCTTTTTTTTTGCAAAAGAAAAATACATAGAATTACTACAGTTCTATGCAACAGTCTTAAGCATTCGAGCTCTGAGCATGTGTTTAAGACTTTTGCACAGTACCATAACACAGACATAAGCAACATATTGGGCTAGGCACTTGCAGAAGTTATCTTAAGGACTCAGATACTTAACAATATAAAGCAGTCTACAAGATATTGCAAATGAAATGCCTTTGAAAGATCTAGTCAGCTTGTTCTGAGAGTAACTGAAGATTCCACTAAGTTTCATGCCAACGTAAAAGGTGGACGAAATTGGAAAGGATGAATACTGGACCAAAAGTGTTATGTTTGAATGCAAGTGGTGTACTGAGTCAAGTAGATGAACTTGCAGCACAGTTGCATACTGGTGGGTATGATGTCGTAGGCATCACTACAACATTATCTTTCATGGCTGAAAGATAATTATAGCTAGGAGCTTAATATCCAGGGATACAAATTGTTTCAAAATATCAGGCAAGAGGGCATAGGGGGTGGCATTGCTCTGTTGGTAAAAAATTAAATCAAATCTTTAGAAAGAGGTGACGTAAGGTCAGAAGGTGTTGAATCATCATGGATAGAGCTAAGGAACTGCAAGAATAAAAACACTTGATGGGAGTTGTATACAGACCCCCAAACAGTAGTATGGATTGTAACCCACAAATCACAACAGGAGATAGAAAATGCATGGGGGATTTCAATATGCAAGGAGATTGGGAAAATCAGGTTGGTGCTCGATTTCAGGAGTAATTTCTAGAGTCCCTACGAGGTGGATTGTTTAGAGCAGCTCATGGATGAGCACACTAAAGGATCTGTTATTTTGGATTGGGTGTTGTGCAAAGAACCTGAATTAATTAGAGAGCCAAAGAGAGAGCATATAATAGAGGAAAGATTAGTGAAAAGTTAGAGGATTGGGAGGGTTTTAAAAACCAACAGAAGTTAACTAAAAAAGTAATTCAGAAGGTAAGCTAGTCAATAATATTAAAGAGGATGCCAAAGGTTTCTTCAGATACATGAAGTGTATAAGAGAGCTGAGAGTAGATATCGGACTGTTGGAAAACAATGCTGGAGAGGTAGTAATAGGGGACAATGAAATGGCGGATATATGTACTGAATAAGTATTTTGCATCATTCTCCACTGTGCAAGACACTAGCAGCATGGTGGAAGTTCCAGGTTTCAGGGTCATGAAGTGTGTGAAGTTACCATAACTAGAGAGAAGGTTTGTGGGTAACTGAAATGCCTGAAGGTAGATAAGTCACCTGCATCCGATGTTGTACACCAGGGTTCCGAAAGCAGTGGCTGAACAGATGAACAGATTGTGAATGCATTAGTAAAGATCTTTCAAGGATCACTAGATTCTGGAATGGTTCTGGAAGACTAGAAAATTGCAAATGCAATTCTACTCTTCAAGAAGGGAGAGAGGCAGAAAAAAGGAACTGATAGGCCAGTTAGTCTGACCTCAGTGGTAAGGAAGATGTTGCATTAAGGATGAGGTCTCAGGGTACTTGAAGGAATATGATAAAATTTGCAGATTGAGTCTGTAGTGAGGAAGGCAAATGCAATTCTATCATTCATTTCATGAGGACTAGAACATAAAGGCAAGGCTGTAATATTGACGCTTTGTAAAGCACTGGTGAGGCCTCACTTGGAGTATTTGGGCCCCTTACCTTAGAAAGGATGTGCTGAAACTGGAGAGGAATCAAAGGATGGTCATGAAAGTGATTCCAGGATTGATTGACTTGTCTTAGGAAGAGCGTTTGATGGCTCTGGGCCTGTATTCACTAGAATTCAGAAGAATGAAGGGTGACCATTGAATGGTGAAAGGCCTTGACAGAGTGGATGTGGAGAGGATGGTGGGAAAGTCTAAGGCCAGAGGACACAGCCTCAGAATAGAAGGCCATCCTTTTAGAATGGAGATGAGGAGGATTTTTTTAGCCAGTGAGTGGTGAATTTGTGGAATTCTTTGCCACAGGCAGCTGTGGAGGCCAAGTCTATATGTATATTTAAGGCAGAGGTTGATTGATTCTTGATTGGTCAGAGCATGAAGGGATATTGGGAGAAGGCAGGAGATTGGGGCTGAGGGGAAAACTGGATGAAATGGCAGAGCAGACTCAATGGGCCAAATGCCCTAATTCTGCTCCTATACCTTAAGAAACCCAATTCCAGCTTTGGAGTTCACACTTTAGGAAAAAGGTGAAGGATTTAGAGAAGGTAAAAAGCATTAAACCAAATGGATTCCAGAGACAACCAGATTTATGAAGGGCAAATAATTTTAACAAATCTGAGTTCTTTGAAGATGTGACCAGTTGAATAGAGAAGAGAGATATCCTGTAGACATAATGTATGGGTTTTGAATAAGATCTTACATTGGACGTTAGCTAATTGTTAGAGCACATGGAGTTAAGGATAATGTGCTGAAATGGATTAGTAGCATGTCATTGGATAAAAGGCAAAGAATAGGCAAGAAAGTTCCTTGCAGCGCACACAAAATTCTGGAGAAACTCAGCAGGCCAGGCAGCATCAGTGGAAAAGAGTAAATAGTCGCCGTTTCAGGATGAGACTCTTCATCAGGACTGGAGACAATGGTGAGAAGTTGGGGGGAGAGGAAGAAGAAATACAAGGCAATAGTTGATAAGTGAAACCAGGAGGGAGGAGTGTGAATCAAAGAACTGAGAAGTCAATTAGTGAAAGAGATAAAGGGCTGGAGAAGAGAGAACCTGACAGGAGACGGTAGGCCATGGAAGAAGGACAAGTGGGAGGAGCACTGAGGGAGGTGTTGAGCGGGTAAGGAGGTAAGGTGAGACAGGCAAGTGGGAAGGGGAATGGTGAAGGGGTGGCAGCATTACCAAAAGTCTGAGAAATCAATATTCATGCCATCAGGTTGGAGGCTACCCAAATAAGAAGGATGAGACTTGGGCTCTGAGGCTTTGACAGCAGCTGGTCAAGATCTACATCAGTGATCTGGATAGGAGCAGACATCCATGTTTATGGCTGATACTCATTGAGAACACCATCTGGTACGGAGGCTCCAATATACAGGATAGAAAGAGGTTTTAGTAGGTCGTAGTCTCGGCCATCTCCATCACAGACACAACTCTTCCCACCATCGAGAACATCATCAGTATGTGATTTCTCAAGAAGGCAGCATTGATCATTAAGGACCTTCACCATCTGGATAATGCCCTCTTCTCATTCTGCTATCAATGTGGAAGTAGAGAAGCATGAGGACCCATCTTCAATGTTTTAGGAACAGCCTCTTCCCCTTTGCAATCAAATTTCTGAATGGTCCCTCAACTCTACCCTGTTCTTTCACTTTTGCACAATCTTTTATGTATGTTTTGTAACCTATAGTAATCTTTATATCTTACACTGTACTGCAGCTGCAGTACAGCATATTGCCAGGGATAATAAACCTGATTCTGATTTTGAGGTAACAACCCCAAATGCATGAACTCTTTGAAAACATGAATAGGTGGACTTTAGAGTGAAATTCACGGTTAGTGTGATCTCACTGCAGCTGAAGATCAGAAAAATTGGAGCCAATATGAGAAACATCAGAAAATATGTATCTTGTATAACTTATACAATTTGCTTGATGTGTTACATATTTCCTGTAATTTTTTTTTACTTTAATGAACTTGCAATTTCTTCAGACCTATTAAAAAGATTCTGGCTGGTTGGTCCATTTCCTGATAAAAGCTGTATTGTTCCTGACACTGTTGACTTAAAGCTCAGCAGTGCTCAAGACGTAAAGCTTTGGGCACAAGTGTAAGGCTGATCCAATCTTTCCTTCACATGCATCGTTATCGGTGGCCCAGTCAGAATCGGAGAGTAGCCGCGGATGTAGAAGTGATCAGGACAAAGAGCAGGGGTGTAGTGATGGAAAGGGATCTGACCTGATCAATGTGGTCGGAAACCAGGCCTATTTGCATATTGCCTTGTGAATGATATCCTCCTGTTGTATGATTCATCCAAAGACACGGGTGATTAGCTGCTGGAAGTGTCCAGTCAGTTTACCTGAATGACAGGATTTGGCCAAGAAATGTTTCAAATCCACTTTGAAATTTGGTACACAGTGTTGAGAGCTTTAAATTAATTTCTAAGCCTCTGAGTCATTCTTAACCATAAACCTTTGTGTTATAATCCATGGTAGACAATGTACTAGGCAAATTTATTCGAGCCTTGGGAAATTTACTCTATCATTTATTTATTCCCTCTAGTAGTTTATCATTACTTTCAAGACCATTGGCAAATAACAAATGAAAAATATAACCTGGAAGACACTGAGCAACCCCAAATAATGTATGTAAAAGGGAAGTTTCAGCTTTTGTTTCCCTGTAACAATCCTTACAGGGAAAATAATTTAACCTTGTCAATTTAATTTTCTCACTTAAGCATGAAAATCAGTTTAAAATCGCAGTGAAGTACAGCTCTATTTCTCCGAGTCATAGGAATTCTATACTGTCTCCAAGTACTTAATTGACCTGTCAATCAAGCGAACTGGAGGTTCTCATCTGTCACTTGTCCTATGAGAGAAACAACCAATTTATTTCCAGAATGCAAAACAATTACAAGTTTTAGCCCTGAGACATGCACACCTATATCCTAATGTAGCTTACCAATGTCATTATAAAGCAATACATCCTCTGGCTCACCACAACCAGGGCCAAAGTGAATTCACTTATCATATTACAGAATTGGACACCTTCCGTCATGTCATCCCATTTTCTTTCCTGCATGTTGTCCTTCACACTTCGGCACAGATTAAGAAATAGCTGGAAGTTTCATTTTATTTCAATTTCCACAGAAGTTGCCCTATTTTGAAGTTGATGGGATTTCTCAACCCGAACATCAGGTATCATTTTTTAACATTTTGTCCGTGTGAATTGGGCATCTACTTGTCTGCAGGGGCACTTGAAAGACAATCAGAAGTCTAAATTGATATTATTTATTATATTATTATTACATTATTTGCTTATGCTGATAACTTTGTAGCTGAGGGCGCCAAGACGTTTTGGTGTCATCACTGTGAAACTCATCAATAATTATTTGCATGACTATTCCCATTTCTCTGTCAGAAAATATGACCTTTTACTTGAACATAGTCAGCTCCTAGGAAACCAAACTTTCCACTGATGCCCTGGCTCGTAGCACTTGCCCAACAGTCACATAAAAATAGCAAATAAGCCCAGGGATGAAAAGCAGCAAACCTAGGCCTAGCACAGGTAATGAGAGGAAGGCAGAGAATCAGAAAAGGAAGCAGAAGCACCCCAGAGTATGTTTTGAGCAACGTATTTCACATGTTTTCTACTTTCCTGCATTGTGCAGTATTTGTACTTCTATTAGGACCATCTTTAGGAATAGACAAAAACCTGAAACAATCTGCTAGACTGTGATAAATTCTACAGCATTATTTCAAGAGTAGTCAGTTTGCAGCCATCTTCTCTCCGCAACTTAACAAAAAATTAACTGGCCCCTTTTCTATCTTGCCCCTTGTAGGACCTTGTGCATAGATTGGCACATAAGAACACAGAAAGATTTATTTGTTTATTTGTGATGTGTACTTTGAAGCATGGAGTGAAATGCATCCTAAGGATGTGCTGGAGGTAACCCTCAAGTGTCAGCACACTTTCTGGTGCCGATGTAGCAAGCAGAACAACAACAGCAAAACAAGAGGAGCAGCTGTAGACCAACAGGCACCTGAAATCTGCCCCACCATTCAATAGAAGCAAGACTGATGTATCACAAACAAGTGAAAATCTGCAGATGCTGGAAATCCAAGCAACACACACAAAATGCCGGAGCAACTCAGTAGGCCAGGCAACATCTATGGAAAAGAGTGCAGTCGATGTTTGGGGCCAAGACTCTTAATCAGACTGATGTTTGCTGACCTTAACTCCTTCTCCATCCTAGTTTCCATAGGCTTCAATTCAAAACACGGTGTTTCAAAAAATGGTACTTTCACCTAAAATATTCTAATGATCTAGCTTCACAATCCTCTGGGGATGACGATTCCAGAGATTCAGCTCTCTGCACAAAAGTAAGCTCTATGCACCCTTGATTTAACATAACCACATCTTTATCTAGTAACTATATCCACTTGCTCAGCACTCTCCCACCATTGCCATATCTATCCTGACATTCCCTCTGAGAACTTAACTTATCTCAGTTAGGTCACCCCTCATTCTTCTAAACTGCACATATCTTGTAACTATAAAGACTGCATTCCCAAGTTCCTATTGACACATTTATCAGTGTGAAGAGAGGACATGGGATATGCAGCAAATCTGAAGGTATAACCCATCTCCTGTCAGATATCATGATTGTGTCAGATGGAACTACCCCAGGTGACCTGGCCAACTGCCTCACCTTTCATTTCATACTAACACTTCTACTCTGGAGGCAACTTCTTTTACACCTTATTTTTGGTAGGTGAAATGTGATTTATTTGAAAGGATGTAATCATTGGTATGACAGTCAGAGAAATTCCCAGAACATAACAGAAATTGTTATAAGCCATTTTATTTCTTTCTGACATCATTAATCATCACTTTCTCCATCTTATTTAAAAACTGTATATTATTTTCACACTCTCCCAAATTTACCTGAGAGACCAACTCTTCATAAATCTAGTTTACTGCCACAGATATGCAGTATATGACAAATAATACATCAATAATTATTTGATGCATACAATAAGAAATCAGATATTATAGTAAAATCTCATAAAATGGTTCCACAAAATATATATGTAATCAATTATCTGACAGCTTTCATTATTTTGGATTATACATATTGTCTTAAACTGCATTTTATAGGACAAATGTATGGAAATTTTTTATTTTATTCCTGATTCTGTGTATTTTTTTCTGTTTTTTTAGAAATTTATTTGCAAACAAAGTAGATAAGTTAGATCTTATAAACCTGTGGCTCTTCAATCTATGTGATAATACAGTTGAGTGGTTTAGGACAAGTCGCACATTTGTCATGGTGTTATGATTAAATTTTTATGTTCTCCCTTCAAGTAAAGTTGGGATCTCAGAGGTACCTTCAGATGAAGTCAGTAAAAGTCAGGCATTGAAATGAGGTTGTCACCACAAGAAGAAAGATCCTATAGATGAGTAATTTGTCAGAATTTGATTGGGTTCCTTCTGTGTAGGTGTGTGCAAGGTTGGATGAAAGATAAAAATTTCACACAAGAAAATGCATAAAAAGATTGCCCTTTTGACACTGACAGGTAATTTAATTTCTCCTCTCGATGCACCTTCTCTTCACTTTGATCTCCATAGTCTCCATTCGCTGCTGCTCCACTTTAGTTTCACACTATTTAATTTGATGCATATTTTAACATTGCTGCCACAGATTTTGTTGTCATGCTTGTAATATATACAGCATGTATAAAAAGTATTCACCCCCCCCCCCCATGGAAGATTCCTTGTTTTATTGTTTTACAACATTGAATCATATTGGACTTTATTTGGCTTTTTTGACACTGATCAACAGAAAAAGTCTCTTTCTTGTCAAAGTGAAAACAGATCTCTACAAAGTGATCTAAGTTAATTGCAAATATAAAACAGAAAAAAATGATTGCATAAGTATTTACCTGCCTTTAATTTGACACACCAAGTCATCACTGGTGCAGCCAATTGGTTTTGGAAGTCACATAATTAGTTAAATGGAGATCTGTTTTTGGAGACCTGTGTGAAGTCAAGATGTTTCAAATGACTGTAGTAAAAATACCCCTGTACCTGGAAGGTACAACTGCTGGTGAGACAGTATCCTGGCAAAAACTACACCATGAAGACAAAAGAACACTCCAAGCAACTCTGCAAAAGGGTTATTGAAAGGCATAAGTCAGGAGATGGACAGAAGAAAATTTCCAAATCATTGAATACTGAGCCTACTGGGCCTGAACATCTCCCTCTGCAACTGGATCCTAGACTTCCTGACTGGGAGATCTCAGTCAGTCCAGATTGGGAGCAGCATCTCCAACACCATCACACTGAGCATGGGGGCTCCCCAGGGTCGCGTGCTCAGTCCACTGCTGTTCACTCTGCTGACCCACGACTGTGCTGCAACACACAGCTCGAACCACATCATCAAGTTCGCTGATAACATGACTGTTTTGGGTCTCATCAGCAAGAACAACGTGTCAGCTTACAGAGAGGAGGTGCAGCAGTTAACGGACTGGTGCAGAGCCAACAACCTGTATCTGAATGTGAACAAAATAAAAGAAATGGTTGTTGACTTCCGGAGGGCACGGAGCGACCACTCCCTGCTGAACATCGACTGCTCCTCGGTGGAGATCGTAAAGAGCACCAAATTTCTTGGTGTTCACCTGACAGAGAATCTCACCTGGTCCCTCAACACCAGCTCCATAAGCAAAGAAAGCCCAGCAGCGTTTCTACTTTCTGCGAAGGTTGAGGAAAGTCCATTTCCCATCCCCCCCCCCATCTTCATCGCATTCTACAGGGGTTGTATTGAGAGCATCGTGAGCAACTGCATCACTGCCCGGTTTGGAAATTGCACCACCTTGGATCGCAAGACCCTGCAGCGGATAATGAGGTCAGCTGAGAAGATCATCGGAGTCTCTCTTCCTGCCATCACGGACATTTACACTACACTCTGCATCCGCAAAGCAAACAGCATTATGAAGGACCCCACGCACCCCTCATACAATCTCTTCTCCCTCCTGCCGTCTCGGAAAAGGCACCGAAGCATTTGGGCTCTCACGACCAGACTATGTAACAGTTTCTTCCCCCAGACTATCAGACTCCTCAATATCCAGAGCCTGGACTGACACCTTACTGCCCTATTGTACTGTTTATAATTTATTGTAATGCCTGCACTGTTTCGTGCACTTTATGCAGTCCTGGGTAGGTCTGTAGTCCAGTGTAGTTGTTTATTTTTTTCTCTCTGTGTTGTTTTTTACATAGTTCAGTATAGTTTTTGTAGTGTATCATGGTCCTGAAAAACGTTGTCTCATTTTTACTACATACTGTATCAGAAGTTATGGTCGAAATGACAATAAAAGTGACTTGACTTGACTTGAATATCCCTTGGGAGTACAGTTAAGTTGATCATCAAGAAAGGAAAAGAATATGGCACAGCTGGAAATCTTCCTAGAGCAGACCGTCCTCAGAAACTGAGTGACCATACAAGAATGGTGAGGGAGGCCACAAAGAGCCCTGTGACAACTCTGGAGGAGTCACAAGCTTCATTGGCTGAGATGGGAGAGACCGCACATAAGAACAGCTATTGCCCGGGTTCTTCACCAGTCATGGCTTTATGGGAGAGTGGCAAAGAGAAAGGCACTTTTGAAAAAACTTACATGAGTTTGTTAGAAGACATGTGGAAGACTCTGAAGTCAGCTGCAAGAAGCTTCTACAGTCTGATGAAACCAAATTAGAACACTTTGGCCATCAAACTAAAGGCTATGTTTGGTGTTAGCTAAACACCACACATCATCAAAACACGCCATCCCTACCGTGAAGCATGGTGGTGACTGCATCATGCTGTGGGAATGCTTCACTGCAGCAGGCCCTGGAAGGCTTGTGAAAGTACAGGGTAAGATGAATGCAGCAAAATATAGGGAAAACCTGATGCAGTCTGAAAGAGAACTGTGACGTGGAGAAGATTTGTTTTCCAGTAAGACAATAACCCCAAGTATTAGGCTAAAGCTACACAGGAATGGCTTAAAAACAACAAAGTTAATGTCCTGGTGTGTTCAAGTCAGAGTTCAGTCCTCAATCCAGTTGAGACTTGAAGAAGGCTGTTCATTCACCATCCTTATATAAGCTGACAGAGCTTGAGCAGTTTTGTAAAGAAGAAAGGAGGGAACAATGCAATGTCCAGATGTGCGAAGCTCACAGAGGCTGTTCTACACAGACTCAAGGCTGTAATTGCTGCTGAAGATGCACCTTCTAAATACTGACTCAAAGGGAGGGAATATTTATGCAATCAATTATTTTCTGTTTTATATTTGTAAATCATTTAAATCACTTTGTAGAAATCTGTTTTCATTTAAACTTGAGTCTTCTTCTTTTGATCAGTGTCAAAAAAGCCAGATCAAATCCACCTTGATTCAATGTTGTAAAACAATAAAACCTGAAAACTTCCAAAGGGGGGGGGTGAATATTTTTTATAAGCACTGTATATTAACTTCCTTTGCTTTGCAGTTTTCAAGCTTAATATTTTCTGACCCAACTTAAACAATCCTTTGCAACCTAAAATTATTACTGGGCGAAGGTTTCAGTATGAGATTTATGGTGATCCTCAAACGCCTTGGTGTATCAATGGGTGCTGTGGACATTGCTTGGAAATCAGCCTGCTTAACAGGATTAGCAACCTGCCAGAGAGGAGAGGCAGATATCTTAGTGGGAGTTGCAGGTGGGGGAGGGAGTGAATAGTCAAAATCTTTGCGGTTGGAAGGCAGGGGTGCTTTGGATGTTCAGTGATAGGTCTGAGCAGGGAAATACATGAGGTATCTGAAGGATATCTGAGAATAGGGATCAATGATGGATGATTCGTGATCATTATGGGGTGGATGGGCTTTGGGAAGGAATTGTTTAGGTGGGGTATGTGTTTAGATTGATATTTATAGAACAGGAACATGCAATCCTGCCTCATTTGGACCAGAGCCAATTCTCTATTTATATGATTTACTAGATGGATCCAACCTTGCCTTCTTTTATCTGTTAGGTTTTCTGAAGCCCAGCAAATCAGAACTAAATAGTTTAAACCTGTTAAATTAAGCCACACAGCTCCCTTGAAACATTTTACTTTTAGGCTCCCTGTCCCTTATCCTGACTCCCATAAAATTAGACTGAATGGATTCCTGGTTGGTCGGGCCCTGTTTCAGATGCTGAACATTTTTAATTTCTATTTGACCAAACCCAACAGTTTTTGAGTACTAACTTATTTGCAATGCTGAGTTTCTATTGATGTGGTAAGCATTCTGTTTTTTCTAAAATTTCATGAACATCAATAAGAAATGATTTGCTATTGTTGGACCTTGAAATTTAGATGGATTAACATACATGTAAAGTAATGTTTACATCTCTTGCCCTTACAGCCCCAGTCAATCTCCCATGGATGATAGTTTGTATTAAAGACTTACTCTTTCAAATGGATTTTGCAAGCAGAAGAAAATTTTTTTTGTTGATTGAAAGCATTTAAAGAAACTCTTTAATGGCAAGGTGTTAATAGTAAGGAAGCAGGAAAATGTTTCAAATGTACCTTCCTTTTTAGATGGTGTCTGAGCCTTGCTTTATGACGGGCTAATATGAACTCAATCACAAGATGATGCTTAAGGTGAATTCTTTCATCTTCATATCTGTTTTGATATTGAGAATATACTGGACATTGACTGCATACTTACTTGCAAAGGTGAACCAAAGTAATGTAGAGGAAAATGACAAGAATCTGCAAATTCTGGAATAAAATCAGAAGTTAATGGAAATGCAAATTGGGTCATCTGAAATCTGTGAAAAGAAAGCAGAAGTTTGTGCTTCACTCATGCACCCTTCTGAAGCCCTAAGTGCTGAGTTTACTGATTCTCAGCTTCACTACTAAGCTAATAACTGACTCTGTCAAGTTTTATTACAACAGCAGGGTTGTGCACTTCTCTCCCAAAAGAGGATGTGCTGCAGCGGAGCTACAAATCTCTGGGGATTTCTTGTCCTCCTATTTTAATATACTCTGAATGCTTAAGTAGCTTTGTTGTAAATATATCTACAGTATTTTGATACACGTGTGGAAGAATTTACATAGATTGATATCAATAATAGTTTTTGTTTTTAAGCCGAAACTCAATAATGCTTATTTGCTGATTGTGGAAAAACACGGAAGCTGGTAACAAAAATATATTGAGCACATTCTAGATATATTGATCTGTGAAACTAGCAGTTTGCCATTCATTTAGGAGTACAATGCTTTAAACAACATGTTTCCTCAGGCAAAATTCATCTACCCCAGGAGAAATATAGTAGTAGGTCCATACATCATTTGGTCTCAGTTTGTTTTCTTTGCAGTCAGTAATTTAAATGTAGTTTTGTGGTTCTGTAGCTTTTTGAATGCTGCAAGTCCATTTCTCTGGTTCATTGGTGAGACTGACAGCAGGAGAGCTGCATGGCCTTGGTTGTTGCATTGATCAGGCCTTTATGGTGTGGGGGTCAGCCGTTGCAGCCGCCCAGGGAAGGATATGCTGGAGCAGGTATGTTGACAGAGCTGGAGTCCGTGTTGGGTTGAGGGCTGGCCCCTTCCCTTCGGTACTGCTCTCCAGTGTTCGCTCCGAGGAAGACAAGGTGGAGTGCGTTCTTCTGCGGCTGCACTAGCACGTGATGAGACACTGCTGCAACATCAATGCACAGGCCATGACGCTCAGGGACCTGGGCTGTGTGTACACTTCTAACTGCAATGTTTTTCTGCTATGGTAACTAGATGTGCTGTATGCTGTGTGTGACTGGTGGTCCTGTGTTTTGCACCTTGGACCTGGAGAAATAGAAATGCTGTTTTGTTTGGCTGTATGATTGAATGACAATTAAATTTGAATTTGAACATGAGCTTGAGCTCGAAGTTAGCCACCAAGTGCAGTAATCTAATTCTTCTACTCTGATACTACTATCTGATCACGTCGTTAAACTTAGGACAAACGGAAAAAGATGAATATTTAGCAGTTTACATCAAAAGCAGAAAAAGAAAATTACACAGAATATATTTTTCATGCAACATGAGACCTTACAGTATTATTTAATTTTGCTTTTGATCTATTAGAAAGGAATACTGAGGCAAACTAACATGGTATTATTTTTATGATTTTTGCAAGACATGCAAAGGAAAACTTCATTTGCAATTTTATTTTTTTTCATGATCACAGCTCAATCACAATTGTGTCACTGACACCTGAGCCATCCCTGGGGCATCCCAGGTCAGCACAGCATATTTGCACACTCACACAACATTTCTTCAATTACCGTTTTAAAGATTCATTACATTTCAACAGTGTAATTATTACTAACATTATCCATAAGCAGCTTCCCTGACACAAATCAGTAACTGATACCCATTTACTTGTGGTTGGCCTCTTTATCAAATTTCCAAATAAACTAAATAAGATGCAGGGACAGCAAACCATTCACAGTGGAATGAGTAATTTACATAAGATGATGGATCAAAGCCAATTTCAAAATGATGAGAATTATTCCAGCACTGTACCTAAAGTCTACAGACATTCAACGAATATTCATCATCTCCTAAATGAAGTCCAGGTCTGATCCTTCACTTAATAAATCTTATAAGATCTTCCAGTCCATGTTAATTATAAAACAATAATTTAAATGATCATTATCAAGAATAAGATTGTTTAATTTCATCTCCAGTACACAAGTGTAAAGGAGAACAAAATAATTGTTACTCTGAATCCGATACAGCACAAAAAAATGAAGAACACAATAATTTTTTTTAAAAACATGTTAACTTTTATACACAGGCTGATTTTATGTATGTAAAGTGGCACTAGGCACAGGAGTGTCTCATAAGGTGATTGACAGGGAATGATGAAGTAGTGGTGGTGGGGGTGTGATAAGGTGGGTAGTGAGTGGAGATGTTGATTAACTTTACTGTTTGGGAAAATAACTGTTTTTGAGACTGATAGTCCAGACCTGGATGCTACATAGCCTCCTGTGATGGATTTTGGATAAACAGACTATGAGCAGGGTAAGTGGGATCCCTCATGATATCTTTGGCCTTTTCTAGGCACCTTTTTGAATATATATCCTTGTTATCAGATAGGCTGCTGTCAGTGATGCTTTGGGCAGTTTTGATAACCTGTTTAGAGCCTTCCTGCCCAGCATGGTGCAGTTTCCGTGCCACGCAGTGATGCAGCATATTACAATGCTCTCTACCACAAATCTGTAGGAGCTCATGAGTATTGGTATGCTTAGTCCAGCTCTCTTCATCTTCCTTGGAAAGAAGAGGCATTGCTGAGCTTTCTTGATTGAGTATGATGTGTTCTGAGACCATGAGAGGTCTTCTGTGAGATGTGCACTCCCAGGAGCTTGAAGCTGCTCACAGTTTCTACTGATGTAAAGAGAGGTGTGAGTGGGGTGAATTCTCCTGAAATCATAATTTATAAACATATTTGAAGTCATTTTGGTAATAACAGCACTTTTGTTTAGCTTTGTGAATCAAGGAGTGGTTGGGTGATAGTGGATCAAGGTTACAGTCAGATGTATAGTATATGGTTGTACTCAGTCTTCATGAATAAGCACAGTGGAATGGACATAGTATGTACAATATTATGGATTATACTTCTGTAATTTGTAGTAAATGACCTATGTTAAAAGAAGCGAGAAAACCTCAAGCCAAAGGTTTTGTTTTTTGTTTTGTTTTTATTGCTATATTTGAGACTCTATCTGCTTTTCAGAAAGATCCCATGGTTCTGTTCTGAGGATGAAGGGGGAGCATTTCTTGATGCTGCTAACATCCAATATTTTTTCCTCAATTCATGCTATTAAAATCGAGATTTGCCTATAAATACCCCCTTGATCAGCAGCACAAAATATAGTGCACAGTCGTGCCAACGTGTTGTATTTTTCTGCCAGGATAAAATGCATTTCAGAGGCAGAGTGCAGCATGCACTCCATTGTACGGCATTTCTTTGTCTGCAGATTGGAAGTGATTTCAGTCATTAACCCATTTTCATGCAGATTGTCACATTGTAATTTATCTGAACTTGTTGTACACAAATTGGTTTGCTTTCTCTTAATAACACCATTTCAATTCAGAAGCATTTCATAGTCTTTGAAGCATTTCAGATAGTTTGAAGCTGTAAAGGCCACTCCAAATGAATTCATTTCTTTATTGCAATTTATGGCAATGTTTCTAAGACGTATCGTACATGAATGTGTTTAGAGTTCTGTTTAAAGATTCTTAATTCTCCATACTCTTGGTTGAAAATCTTAAAGTGAATGCAAACAAGGGTCTGAATTTTTTTTGTGC
Source organism: Hypanus sabinus (assembly GCF_030144855.1). Taxonomy (NCBI): domain Eukaryota; kingdom Metazoa; phylum Chordata; class Chondrichthyes; order Myliobatiformes; family Dasyatidae; genus Hypanus; species Hypanus sabinus. Next base: position 60,420,977 of record NC_082711.1, on the reverse strand, counting down.
AGTTGCCAGTCACTTATCATTTTGTTGCTTTCAAATGACGGAACTGAAGGTGTCAATATGACTTGGGTACATAATACAGTATCTTGCTTGAGACTCAGTTTCGTGATTAACATAAGTTTCTTTTTAATACATGAATCTTCAAAATGGTTAGAAGCCCATCTTGACTTTCCTGGCATCATATTTCTCCTCAAACACAAGAAAATCTTCAGATGCTGGAAATCCAAAGGAATATACACAAAATGCTGGAGGAAGTCAGCAAGTAAGGCAGCATCTATGGAAAAGAGTGAACAGTCAACACTTCAGGCCAAGACCCTCCATCAGGTCTCATGTATGGTGCCTTTCTTTCTCCTTGTCTTGGTGCAACTTTAGGTCAGCCTCCCATGCAGTAGGTGGATGTTATTTCTTTTTGAAGAGCAGGTGAAGACAAGATTACACGCCCCTTGCAGCAACCAAATCCTGGGAGGTTACTGCTGCTCAAGCTTGTCCACCCTTGCTTCCTGTTGGTGCGAGGCTGTTCATATATGGTTGAGTCAATTTTTATCATAAGATCACTTGTGCCCTTTGCCATTCAGCAAAAGTAAGTGTGTATTGAAACAGGTTACTTTGAGCAAAACCATTCATTCCTTCCAAATATTATCTTTTGTCTTCTTCATCTTTTTAAGCCCACCACCCCTATTGGGGCATAGGCCACTGACAGCAGCTCTCCGGAGTTGTCAAACCTGGGTCACTGGTTGATCGGCCCTGTGCCTTCCACCTTCACCACACGACTTCATATAACTTGCCACAGGTAGCTGTGGAAGCCAAGTCTTTATGTATATTTAAGGCAGAGGCTGATAGATTCTTTATTGGTCAGGGCATGAAGGAATATGGGGAAAAGGCAGGAGAATGGGTCTGAGAGGAAAATTGGATCAGCCAAGATGAAATGGCAGAGCAAACACAATGGGCCAAATGGCCTAATTCTGCTCCTCTATCTAATGGTCTTATAGGCGATGATTCTCCACTCCCAGGAATGAGGAATTTGGATCTTCTGTTGGCATTTCTGTATCTTTACGGGATTTGCTTGTTTGCCTCATTCCCCACCCTCCTCCTTTCGCAGCTGGACTTTGGTCTGTCCATGGAGAAGTTCATTTGCCTTGGAAAGAGATAAAAATTAAAGTGGATGGCAGTTACAGCCATGAGAAGGGATTATATATTAGAAAGTTCATTAAATAAAGATTGAATTTTTGACATTTCTCACTTTCAATAAAAGATCATTGACCTGTAATGTTAATTCTGTTTCTCTCTCCAGAGATGTGACTTAACCTGCTAAGTATTCATTCTCAGCACTTTACTTTTTTTTAAATTTCAGATTTCCAATAGCAATCTATTATTTAATTTTTCAAGCAATCAAGGCTTTATGGGGATGCACCAAAGAACAACAAGGAAAGCCCTCTGAATAGTTCTAGGGACTTAATAACAAACATCTTAAGGCAAATTTCTGACAATACTATAGGCTGTATTGGAAGGAGATTTCAGTTACCTAATAGCAACAAAGATCCAAGACCTGAGGCAATTTTGGACATACAGACCATCCCCAGGTTAACCCAACTTAAGGACACCTATTTTTACAAGTGAACTTCTGTAATATTATTAAAATTTGAAGTCCTATGTATGAATATATACTCAGACATATGACCTACAGAACTATTTCCTCTCTCTCCACTTTTAGTATTTGTCTCCTCTTTGGTGCTGTTCATTAGAATAATGTAGAGGTATGGTTACCATATCAAGTGGTTTTTGTGTATTTTCTAACATGGAAAATATTGACATAAGAACATCTGTAAAAACTGACGTGTTTTCCCAGAGACAGCCTGCCATTTCAGAGAATGAGCTGGATAAATTGAAGGACTATCAGTCGAAGATTATAGTTGTGATTATAATTGAGATAAACTATTATAGTTACGGAAGAAAGTAAAGTCTCTAAATTAAGGGAAAGCTAACTATAATAAAATTGAAGGAAACATCCGTGTGATGGTATTTTCTGATTCTATGACTCAGAGAGCATTAGATTGTAATAGAGCTAAAGTAGCCCATGGCCCCTCAATCTTACCCTGTCATTCAGTGTGATCATGGCTGGTCTAACATCATTCTCATCTCCTTTTTTTTCTGTTGGCTCTCCATAGCCTTTGTTTCTATGATATTTCAACAATGCATCCACTTCTTCTTTAAGTGGCACCAGTAGTTTATCTTATACAACCCTGCAGGGTACAGAATTCCAGATTCACCACCTATTGTCAGAAAACCCTACACACCTCAAGTTTTAAGTCACTATCCCTTGATCTTGTAACCTGCCCCTTCATTCAAGGATCTCCCACTCATGGAAACATCGCAACATAAACCTTGTCATGGCCTCAGTGGATCTCACATGTTTCAATAACATCACCCTTTCATTCTCTTTTTCCTTTGGAAGATTCAACCATTGTAAAGTAGAGGTCAACAACAGCACTGACCTGTTGACAAGGTTGGGGTTGAACTTTAGTAAGCTGAATGCTACAGGTTCAGGGGAAGGGGAGGTTATGGTGAGGAATGATAGTGGAAAAAGTAAGGATTAGCAAGAATTGTGTAATTATAGGGCTGTTCCATTCTAGTTCCACCACGCTCGGTACTCAGTCCTTGGTTTTTGTGGGATATCTTGATGATTTAGACGAATGAAGAGTGAGCTTGTAGGTGGTCCTAAAATTAATCATGTGATGACAGTGAGGAAGGAAGAAAGCTCTAGACTGCAGGAAACTGTAGTTGTACTGGTCATTTGGACATAAAAGTGGCAAATGGTCTTTCGTCAGAGAAGTGTGTGTTATTGTGTTTGGGGAGTAATACAATCAATGAAACAGTATGGACAACCAGTGGGCAAATGACACTAAACTGTGCAAATACAAACAGAAGGAAGAATATATAAATGAATAAATAACAATGAATATTGAGAACATGAAATGAAGAGTCTTTGACAGCAAGTCCATAACTGGAACATTTTTCCTGATTGTCAGTCTTAACTACAGCTAAATCAATAAAGACATTTGCCTTAATTCATTAAAAGTTAGCTATTTCTCATTTGACATTATTTGTTTCACATTATTTTTGAGTCTACTAAAGCCAACTCATGCTTCATGCCACTGTTCCCTCCTTTGGTTGTGGGAACAGTGAAGTTGAGTGAAGTTAATCCCTCTGGTTCAAGAGCCTGATGATTGAGGGGTAGTAACTGTTCCTGAACCTGGTGGTGTGAGCCCTGAGGTTCCTGAAGCAAACTGAAACATGAGGCAGGATTGCTTGATAATAAAGGCTGGAAGAAAGACCATACAGAAGAAGAAGCTTATTTCAGAAAATAAAGTAGAATCAGTCTGGGTCCAGCTAAAGGGCAGAAACATTGATGGGAGCTGTATATAGGCCACAAAACAGTAGTGGTAATTAGGGCATAGCATCACTTAGGAAATTAGAAGTACTTGTAACAAGGGTGATACAATAATTATGGGAGACTTTAATTGGTATAGATTGGGCAAATAAAATTAGCAGTAAAAGTGTGGTAGATGAATTCATGAAGTGTATAAAGATGGTTTTCTAGATCAGTATGTTGAGAGGCCAGTAAGGGAGTATCGTGCATTGCAAATGAGAAAAATTAATTGATACATATCTGGTACTTAAGAGGCCTTTGGGAATGGTGTTCATAAGATGATAGAATTTTACATAACAATTGAAAGCAAATTAGTTCGTCCTGAAACCAGGATCTTAAATCTGAAGAAAGGAGGGAACAGTGGCATGAAGCATGAGTTGGCTTTAGTAGACTCAAAAATAATGTGAAACAAATAATGTCAAATGAGAAATAGCTAACTTTTAATGAATTAAGGCAAATGTCTTTATTGATTTAGCTGTAGTTAAGACTGACAATCAGGAAAAATGTTCCAGTTATGCTCACAAAAGATGTTAAAAAGTAATTTTAGATCAATGGAAATATGGACAATATTGCCTTAAAAGCACTAACCCTGACAACGGGGAATTTTAGGAATTAAGAGGAGTAAAGCCCTATTGAGGTAAAGGAAAGTTGTGTATGAGGAGATTCAAGCAAGAAACATAAAAAAAAAGGATTGTAAGATTTTCTGTAGAGACAGAGAGAACTACAACACATTACAGGCCCTTCGGCACACAATGTTGTGCTGACCATGTGACCTGATCTAGAAACTGTCTAGAATTTCCCTACCACATAGCCCTCCATTTTCCTAAGCTCCTTGTACCTATCTAAGAGTCTCTTAAAAGACCCTATTGGATCTGCAATGTAATTAATGGTTGCACTGGTTGTCACCTTCCAAAACTCCGTTAGTTTTATAATGGCTCCTCTGGAGCAGAAGACAGCAAATACCCTTCCTCTCTACATCGGAAAAGAGGGAGAGAAAAAGTGAGCATGGCATTTATAAGGAAAGCAGGAATGGAGGCTCTAGTTATAAGGCGAGGTTGGATAGGCTGGGTTCATACTCAGTGGATTACAGGAGGATGCGGGATACGTTCATAGAATCATACAGCATGGACACAGGCACTTCAGCACAACTGGCCCATGCCAATTCCATCCTAAGCCATTCCCCTAGAAGTATAGAAGATGAGGGGCATAAATAGGATACATAGGAAGAGTTGTTTTCCTAGGCCAGGGGTCAGCAACCTTTACCACTGAAAGAGCCACTTGGACCCGTTTCCCACAGAAAAGAAAACACTGGGAGCCGCAAAACCCGTTTGACATTTAAAATGAAATAACACTGCATACAACGTTTTGTTTTGCCTTTATGCTATGTATAAATAAACTATAATGTGTTGCATTTATGAAATTGATGAACTCCTGCAGAGAAAACGAAATTACATTTCTGCATGCAACAAAAACATTTTGAACTCCGAAAAAAAGACGTTGGGTTGAAGGTTACTTTTAAGTAAAATACTCAACGTCTATTTGAGTCCTTCTTGTATTTATGAAAAACGCCAAACTTAAATTTGCCGCCAGCAGCAAACCAAAAATAACGTCAGCCAGCTGTCAACCTGAAAAATAAAAGGAGTATTTCACTGAACAATGAAAACATATGAATATACGTAAAATAATACGCAATTAAAATATTTATCATACTTCTTCAGGTTGACTCACACCTGACAATGCAGTCGTATTCAGTAGGGATGGATCGATGCTTAGGGGAGTGACCGGGAAGGATAATGTGTTTTTTTCCTCTCTGAACTCACAGAAGCGTTTCCCAAACGATGTTTGCATTGCGATGATTGCAGAATGTAAATACTCCGAATTTATCATGTCGTGACATTGTTTGAACTCTCTCAAATTGGGGAAGTGAGACAATGTGCCTTTCTGTAAATCTCTGGCAAGCAACGTCAACTTGCGCTCGAATGCAAAACATCCCCCAACATGTGCAGGGCTGTACGTCCTTACCCCGTTGAAGAGCTGTGTTCAGCGTGTTCAGGTGCGCTGTCATGTCTACCATGAAGTGTAGCTTTTCCAGCCACTCTGGCTGTTCCAGCTCAGGAAAGTTGAGCCCTTTGCTGCCCAGGAAAGTTTTCACTTCTTCCAGACGCGCGACAAAGCGTTTCAGCACCTCCCCTCTGGACAGCCAGCGATAAAAACACGTTGTAGCGGTTGCTACACGCAGTCAGTAAACTGCAGCTTTATTCGAACTAAACAGCCTTGCTTTTAAGCCTCCCTCAACCCGCCCCCCATGGGCGCGGATGCTGCAAAAGACACGTACTCACAAACCCCCGTAGGCTATCTCCCTTAGCCTGAACGCTGGCTAATTGTGAGCCGGTTCGGATGTGTCAGGAAATGGGTCGCCCGCCACAACGTCTTATTTAGATTGTACAAGATCACCATAATCTTCAAATTTAGATTTACATTTCAAAAACTAACAAACTAACATAAAAAACATATTAATTAAATACTGACCATGTAGCGGTGTGCTACACGCAGCGCTAAAATTACGACACGGAGTCGGTAACTGCAGTCGAAGGAAAAAAACTTTATTCGAAATCTTCAGCCTCACTTTTAAGCCTCCCTCAACCTGCCCCCCCCCCCCCCATGGCGCAGAGGCTCCAAAGCTCTGTGCTCGCAAACCCCCGTAGGCTATCTTATTGTGAGTCGGTTCGGATGTGCCAGGAAAAGGGTCGCCACAACCAATTATTTCCCAAAGCAACAGGGAGCCGCAGCACAGACCTAAAAGAGCCACATGTGGCTCCGGAGCCGCGGGTTGCCGACCCCCATCCTAGGCGGTAGGTGGGAATAGAACTAAGGGCACAGGTTTAAGGTGAAAAGGGGAAGTTAAAGGAGATCTGAGGAAGGTTTTTCACACAGTAGGGATAATTAGCTGGACCGAGCTGTCAGAAGATGTGATGGAAGCAAACAGAATTGCAATGTTTAAATGGCATTTGGACAGGTACTGAGATAGGAAAGGTGTTAAGGATAATTCAATTTACTATTGTTGGCTGGAACTCTGATCCAGTGCTGCCTTGCATATGTTATTTGAGAAATGCAAGTTCAAGTTTCTGTATTGTGCTCTTGGAATAAGCTGTCAATAGTTAGGCAAATGCTTATTTATGGCTTGAGAAGGTTCATCATATCTATTATGTTTGACTACAATCACCTTGTTGCTGCAAACAATCACACACTATCATGAATTGCATATTTAGAGTTGTGTGTTTATCAACTCATATATTACAGAATAAGGCCACTTGTCACATCGTACTTATCTGTGCCAATTTTACAAAGCAGATACACAGTTATTCCCACATATTTGTCCTTCACAATAGAAAGGAGTTATTCAATTCTCTTTCAAAGAATACTTTTGACTCTGTTTCTTTCACCCTTTCAGATAATTCATTCAGGTTATAACAACCTATTGTGCAAAAAAAAATCTCTCCTGCACCCTGCTAAGGGGTATTTTGTCACATATTTTAACTCCACGTCCTGTGGTTAGTGAGCCTCCTGCCAGCAGAAATGTTTTTTTTCCCAATTTAACATCAAAAGATCTTACAGTTCTAAAGATTACATTCCATCTTTCCTGTATACTCTCTGCCCTGAAGGGAATGGCCCCAGCTTCTCCATTGTATTAAACTGATCCTTAAGCCCTGCTACTTTTCCAGACAAATTTTCTTGCACAGTAGCACATGGATGACTTAAAATTAGCCATCTCTGCCATTTTTAAAAGAAGGATTCTGAGTATGCACTTGATCCAAAATTATCAAAATTGAAACATTAGAAAAGGTAATATTAATGGTAATCCTGTGGTTTCAGTTACAGTCATGGAACACTACAGCACAGAAAAAATGCCCTTTCGCCCATCCATTCCATGACAAACAACACACACAAAATGCTGGTGGAACACAACAGGCCAGGCAGCATCTATTAGGAGAAGCACTGTCGACGTTTCGGGCCGAGACCCTTCGTCAGGACTAACTGAAAGGAAAGATAGTGAGAGATTTGAAAGTAGTGGGGGGAGGGGGAAATGTGAAATGATAGGAGAAGACCGGAGGGGGTAGGGTGACGCTAAGAGCTGGAAAGGTGATTGGCGAAAGTGATATAGAGCTGGAGAAGGGAAAGGATCATGGAATGGGAGGCCTCTGGAGAAAGAAAGGGGGAGAGGTGAAAGCACCAGAGGGAGATGGAGAACAGGCAAACAACTAAATATGTCAGGGATGGGGTAAGAAGGGGAGGAGGGGCATTATCGGAAGTTAGAGGTCAATGTCCATGCCATCAGGTTAGAGGCTACCCAGCCGGTATATAAGGTGTTGTTCCTCCATCCTGAGTTTGGATTCATTTTGACAGTAGAGGAGGCTATGGATAGACATATCAGAGTGGGAATGGGACGTGGAATTAAAATGTGTGGCCACTGGGAGATCTAACTTCCATCTAAATCCATCATTTCCATTGGAAGCTCGTTCCACACTTGTGTCACCTTCTTGGTGAAGAAGTTCCCTTAAATATTTCATCTTTTATCATTATCCTATGACCTCTAGTTCAAGTCTCACCAAACCTCAGTGGAAAAAGCCTCTTTGCATTTACCCTATCTATACCCCACAAAGTTGTGTATACCTCTATTAATCTCTCTTCATTCTCCTATGCTCCAGGATAAAAGTGCTAATCTTTCCAACCTTTCCTTATAACAAAGTCCCCAAATCCCGGCAAAACCCTTGCAAGTTTTCTCTGTACTTCTTCTGTCTTATTCATACCTTTCCTACCCGAACTGCACATGATGGACATAGGGTGGCATCTATGGAATGACTGCAGTGAGGCCAAATCCATGGGTATATTTAAAGTGGAAATTGATAGTTTCCTTATCAGTCAGGGCATTAAAGGATATGGTGAGAAGGCAGGTATATGGAGTTGGGCGAGATCTGGGATCAGCCATGATGGAATGGTGGAGCAGACTTGATGGGCTGAATGGCCTAAACCTGCTCCTATGTCTTATGGTCTTATCGCACAGTGACCTAGCAGGCAGTGTAATGATTTACAGCACTAGCTGTAAAATCGGGGTGCTTTTCACACAGCTGTCTGGACTGAGATTGTCCGTTCTCCCCGTGACCACGTGGGTTACTCCAGGTGCTGTGGTTTCCTCCTACATTTTAACGATATACAAGTTAGCATTAGTAAGTTACAGGCATGTTATGCTGGTGCTGGAAGTATGTCAACACGTACTGCCCCTAGCACCTCTTGGACCATGTAGGTTGTTGGCACAAGCATCTTATTTCCTGTACCCTTTAATGTACATGTGACAAATAAAACTGATATAAGAAAAATCTTTTCAATACTCCAAATTTGACTTCACCAACATCTTATACAATAACATCTCAACTCTTATGCATAATACTATGATTTATGAAGGTCAATGTGCCAAAAAGTCTCTTTATGACCCCATCTGCCTGTGACACCATTTTCAAAGAATTGTATATCTGTGTTCCCATTTCTCTTTGTTATACCACACTCATCAGTGCTGTACCATTCACTGTGTAACATCGACCATGGTTTGTCCTCTCAAAGTGCTGCACCTCACATTTGTCTGCATTAAGTTCCATCAGTCATTTTTCAGCCTTTTTTTCCAGCTGCTTCAGGTTTTGCTGCAAGCTTTGATAGCCTTCTTTGCTGTCGACTATGTCCTCAATCTTGGTGTCATCTGCAAATTTGTTACCACATTTGCATCCAGATCATTGATATAGATGACAAACAACAGCAGACACAGCACCAATCCCTGCGGCACACCAATAGTCACAGGCGTCCATTCAGAGAGACAACCATCTACTACCACTCTCTGGCTTCTCCAATTAAACTAATGTTGAATCCAGTTTATTACTTTATCAAGAATGCCAAGCAATTGAACTTTCTGGACCATACTTCCTTGTGGGATGTTGCCAAAGGCTAAAGTCCATGTGGACAATTTCTACTGTCTTTTCATCAGCTTCCCTGATAACCCCTCTGAAAATTTGCATAAAATTGGTTAGACACAATCTACTGCACACAAAGCCATGTAGACTTTCTCTAATCAGGTCCTATCTATCCAAATACTTGTATATCCTATCCCTTGGCATACCATACAATAATTTACCCACTCTGGCCTATAATTTTTCAGCTTATTCTTAGAGTCTTTCTTGAACAACGGCAACATTAGCTACCTGCCACTCCTCTAGCACCTCACCCATGGCTGAAGACACTTTAAGTATCTCTGTGAAGGCCCTGCAATTTCTGCACTAGCCTCTCTCAAGGTCTGCAGAGACACCTTGTGGGGCTGTGGGGCTGTGGGGATTTATCCACCCTAATTTGCCTCAAGACAGTAAGCATCTCTTTTTCTGTAACCTGGAAATGGTCCCTGACCTCAGTATTGTACACTCTGTAACCATCTCTTGAGTAAATCAGTTGCAAAGATTCCTTCTAAGATCTTCCCAATCTCTTTCAGCTCCATGCTAATCTTCAAATGGAACAATTTTGTCCTTTTGGTCATAATATATCTGTAGAACCCTTGGGATTCTCCTTTATCTTGTCTGCCAGAGCTGCCTTAAGCCTTTTAATCCTTTTGATTTATCTCTTAAATATTCAATTGCATTTCTGGAAGTCCTCAAATGCCTTCCACTTACCTGTGTTATGTACCCTGTAACTGGGTCACTTACCAGCAAAGATAGAGAGGTCCATTGAAATCTGATGGTACTATTTTAACAGTATTTATTGATAAAAATACACAAAAGGAATATCAATGCAAACATACAGATAATATACGTCATCACTACTAAGTCTAAAAGCGCAGGTATAATAATAATCACTAAGAAATAGCTCTGTCGTTGTCTAGGGGATAATGTACTGTTTGATGGAAATATAAAAGTCACTCAAGTTCATGCAGGCTGCAGCCTTTGGTTGGAGTCAAGAGAGAGACTTGCCCATTTCCTTTTATGATGTCAATCCTTCGAGAGTCGTTGGGGCTGATTTCTCCTTTGTTTTACCTAAAGCCGTTCTTCCATGGTAAGGCCCACCAATTCCGAGGCAAATGGAAAACGACACATGTGGGCTTTCCACCGGCTTTCGCTATTACGCTGTTACAGGATTTCTAGCGTTTCTTCTGGTGCGTCTAAAGGGGCTGTTCCCCAGACCCTCTTTTATCCTTACTCACAGGGTCTCAGATGTCAATCAGGTCCAGATGGTGCAATCCCTCAACAAACCCCCTCTGATCATTCCCTGAGGGCTTCCATGAAGCACAGTACTCAATACACAATTCTGTCTCCAAGAGACAATGACCTGTTCCATGGCTTTGTATCGCTGGGGGCCAGGACATTCCAAACGTCTCTCTCTCATTTCCTGGGTCTCCTGCCCTGACTTAATAGCGATCTTGTGATTCTCAAAAAGGAGGGGGCTACTTTGGACCCTTCGGCCCCTCAGAGTTGGGCACAGGCGTAACACCTGATACTTTAATTCACCATCTTATTCCCACTCTAATCTTTCGGAGTGTGGCCACTTGCACTAGTACAGTGAGGTACAAAGCCAGCTTGCCTTGACAAACATCTCAATTTCTGTTTGAGAACGTTGTCACCTTCTGAACTGAATATCCAGTTCTCCAACTTTAGGTAATTAATTTGTTCTTTTTGTCTGTACCAGAAGTGTCCATTTCTGTCTATCATAATTTTGGCTTGCTAGGCATGTCTTGTATGTATCAACAAAACGTTACATAAACCAAGAAGTATAATGTGCTCCCTATCGACAGTAAAAACCAGCCTTTGCTTTCTTCCCTTTTTCTCAGTTCTGATATAAGTTCTTGAACCTAAGACTAAGAGATTGCAGAATCTAGAATCTGGAGCAATGCTCAAATAACTGGGGGAACTCTGTGGGCCAGGCAGCATCCGGTGAGGGAAATGAACAGTCAATACTTTGGTTTGAGAACCTTCTGTTTCTCTTTCACAAATGCTGCCTGAACTGCTGAGTGCTTCCTAAATTATCTGAGTCATTTCAGTTTAGCAAGTTGATAAACTGGAAAACAAAATAATGAGCTGAGTTTGTATTGATATATGTATTTTATTTCATTTGATATTAATCACTGAAAATAAATCCCATTTGAATGTTTTTTATCTGTAAGTCATGGGGAGAAAAACATTTCCCACTAATTTTGAAGTGTGTGCAACAATTTCCTGTTGAATTCTTGCCCATTAGGAAGTTGGACTGAGCACTTCTTTCTCACTTCACTCTAGCCTGGACATCAATTATCCATAGTAGCGTACACTCACGATAAACCATCAAAAAGCCCAGCACCCACTGATCACTTGCAGGCAGGAACCGATTCAAAAATCATGACCTGCAATTCTCATTGGTAATTCAGAGTGAAATACAAAATACATCTCACTGAAAGTACAAGGCATTTATAAATCCCCATTAGGCTTTTTTGAAGCGTTGAAAATCTCCTTGCCAACAGGACCGGCCATAGAACAATCTCCGACATACAGTATGTATGTCCTCACATCACTAACGTAACTATCTTTGAATCCAATGCTGCTGAAGTCAGGTGATGCCCAGGTCCTGGACTTCAATGGGCAATCTTCTGCAAGGAACATTGGAGCCTTTATCTCTGCTCCAGTTTTCCAAGCTTTCCACAGTTCACCACGATCCTCCTGCTTCCATATTCCTCATCTTCATGACTCCTGAGGAGAGAACTCTTTATTATAAAGTTCTGTCCTCTTTGTAATTTTTATAAATGACCAGGATGAGGAAGCAGAAGGGTGGGTTACTAAGTTTACTGATGGCAAAAAAATTGTTGGTGTTGTGGATAGTCTAGAGGGTTGTCAGCTGGGCATCGATAGGATGCAGGACTGGGCTAAGAAGTGGCAGGTGGAGTTCAAACCAGATGGGTGTGAAGTGGTTTATTCTGGAAGGTCAAATTTGAAGACAGAATATATAATATTAATGGTAAGACTCTTGGCAGTGGGGAAGATCTGGGAGATCTTGGGGTCCATGTCCATGGGACACTCAAAGCTGCTGCGCAGGTTGACAGTGTTGTTAAGAAGCATATAATGTGTTGGCATTCATCAACACACACAAAATGCTGGTGGAACACAGCAGGCCAGGCAGCATCTATAGGTAGAAGTGCTGTCGACGTCTCGGGCCAGGACCCTTCGACAGGACTAACCAAAAGGGAAGATAGAGATTTGCAAATCAGTTCTGACAAAGGGTCTTGGCCCGAAACATCGACAGCACTTCTATCTATAGATGCTGCCTGGCCTGCTGTGTTCCACCAGCATTTTGTGTGTGTTGTTGTTTGAATTTCCAGCATCTGCAGATTTCCTCGTGTTGGCATTCATCAACCATGGATTTGAGCTCAAGAGCCATGAGGTAATGTTACAGGTACATAAGACCTTGGTCAGACCCCACTTGGAGCACTGTGTTCAGTTCTGGTCACCTCACTACAGGATGGATGTGGATAATACAGAGCAAATGCAGAGGGGATTTACAAGGATGTTGCTTGGATTGGCGAGCATACCTTATGAGAATAGATTGAGTGAACTTAGCCTTTTCTCCTTTGAGTGACGGAGGATGAGAGGTGACCTGATAGAGGTGTACAAGATGATGAGAGGCATTGATTGTGTGGTTAGCCAGAGGCTTTTTCCCAGGGCTGAAATGGCTAACATGAGGGGGCATAGTTTTAAGATGCTTGGAAGTAGGTACAGAGGGGAGGTCAGATGTAAGTTTTTCACGCAGAGTGATGGGTGCGTGGAATACACTGGCAGTGAAGGTGATAGAGGCGGATACAATGGGGTAATTCAAGAGACTCTCAGGTACATAGAGCTTAGAAAAATAGAGGGCTATGCAGAAGGGAAGTTCTTGGCAGTTTCTAGAATAGGTTACATGGTCAGCACCACGTTATGGGCTGAAGGACCTATGATGTGCCATAGATTTCTACGTTCTATAAAACACTTAGGTTACTCCATAAATGGACACTGCAGCGACTAACTTTTAATCATTCAGGCCCACTTATAATGCTACTGAAATGGTGAAAGTTATGAGAATAATGTTTTGAAAGCAAGGATATAATAAACCTGATTTAACTTAAGCTTATCAGAAATTATAAAATATAGTTTCTATGCAGAAAGCTTTGGGTCGTTTTAACAACTTGTTTTGTGTGAAGAGAGACTTCTTTAACGTGAAGAAAGATATCTCAGATTATTTTCTCTCTGTTTTAAGTCACTGGATCCCTGGTGAGAGAGGATAAAGGAAAATTAACAAGATGAAAATAACAGAGAGGAACCAAAGATAGAATTGAAGATAAAGCTAAATCTGTTCTTAAACATGGGGAAGAAGGTGGCACACAGAAAAAAGTATAGTTATCAATTCTTGCTGGAAAGGTTAATCTGAATATTACAGTTTAGAAACAGTCCCTGAACATTGACAATGCCCATTGGGACCAAGACAAAATTGTAACTTGAGTACAAAGGATAAATACGTTTGTAGATAAAGAATTGGCAAAGTAGAAATTTAGGCTTTGGTGTAAGGAATAAAATGGTTTCATGGGTTCTTTAATATCAAAATTCCACCTCATCTGAAATGCTTGTTATAAACTTCAAAATATTCTTTTATTCATCAAAAGGATTTTTTTCATATAACTAAATCTGTGAATAAATGCCTTTCTGAAATAAATGTAATATGGGGTTTATGTAAAACTACTGAAGTGAATTGTTTTTCAGGGTTTTTTTTCATGGCCTCTTATCCCTTAAGCAGTGCATACGTCATATATAATCTAATGTATGTGATGTACAGATGGGGCTTTGCTTAGGCTGTTTACCCAGATCCAGTGCAAACCATTTAACTTCATAATGAATTTTAAATCATCAGCTGGAAATGCATATTTTGAAGCTGTTTTATTTTTAAGAAGGAATTTAACTTGGATTATCTGCATCTTTTATATGAAACTGAAGTTAAGACTTCCCCTTTAATGGGGCAGAAGGCAATTAATGCTCAAACTATCCAGGGCAAAAGAATCTGTAAGGAGCTTGCATCTTATACCTATCTAAACAAATCCTTTCAGTTGATTAATGGCTGAATGTTTCAATAAAAATGTGAAAATGTGCGACCTACTAAAAACTATACGTTTCAGTCCCAGAGGACTCTTTAGTGCAATCTGGCAGCCCAGCTTAAATAGCTTTCATCATCCTTTATCTATTTCACGAGGCACAGAACCTGGTGGTTGTGAGGTTTTGTCAGGGCATCAGTCCTCAGCTGAATTGAGCTTCCTGCAGGTCAGTCACAGGGCAACCTTGAAGAAAAGTACAGGCAGCAGTAAGGAAGATGATCAAGATGAGCAGGCAATCGGCTGGCAAAGGATGAAAATTAATGTAAAAATTTATTCTAAAGTGGCCAAATAGTCCAGTCCACAGAAATGAAAATTGTTCATTTGAGATTGTCCTTCCTTTGAATTATTTCCTCTAATTCTTGCAAATTGCTTACAAACGTGATGACAGCATTTTCAGTCTGTGCTTCAAGAGTGAATCCATGGAGCATACAAAAATTTTTTATTACAAGGTTCAATAAGAAAATTCTATATCTTAAATTCAATCAACGAGAGGGGAGTCCATCTCATTTAGTGTAAATATCTCCCTAATGTAGCATTTTTATTGTCCTCATCAGTGCAGGTAGACATTATTGCGAGAATGGATAGACATGTTTACCCACTTCCACAACACCTCCTTCACTGCTGTATAAAGGAATTGTATTGTAGTTCCCCTCTTTATCTAACTAAATGTGAATAGAGAATCACCTACAAAGAGTTATCTTCCTACACGTTATGTTACACGTTATGGCTCCAGTGTAGGTGTTTGTTGATGTCTCCAAAACATGAACTCTGTGGAGTTTGTATATTTTCTCTGTGACTACATCTCTTCCCTCAGGGTGCACTAACTTCTTCTCACAGCCCAAAGACATATGGGTTGGAAGGTTAATTAAATACTGTATATGCCCCAGTGTGTAGATGAGTTGTAAAATCTAGGTTTGTTGCTAAGAATGTAGGGTGAATAAATAATGGGAATAATATAGGATTAATGGTTATGATTAGCATACACACACACACCCCCCCCCCAGTGTTTGGCCTGAATGATGATCCAAGTACCAAGGAATGATGTCACATGAAACGTCATGATTTAAGCAGATATATCAGGGTGAAAAGTATTGATTCTTTTACATTTAGTCACTATCCCCCTTCACACATTAAAAATATATCTACTAAAAGAGTAAAATAGCATTTCTAGAGGAGAGGCAGAAAAAGAGGGTGGAGAAAAAAGGTTCATCAAAAGCAGTGGTGGGGGGGATGAGGTCACATTTGAGTGTATTTGAACTAATTTAAAACCATATATGGAAAAACTAATCAGGAAGTGGGTTCGTTTAGATGTGGTATAATGTAATGAGACAGGATTAATTAATGATCCACTAGGAAAGAGTGACCATAGCATGGTAAAATTTAACATTCAGCTTCAGGGTAAGAAACTTGCAACTGAAACTAGTATCCTAATTTGAATTCAAGACAATGACAATGATATGAAGACAGAGTTGGTTAAAATATACTGGGGAAAAAAGATTGAAAGGAAAAGGAAGAACATGAAATGGTTGAGGAAAGAGAAAGTTTGAGAGTTAGGGAAAAAAAGAATATTAGGGAAAACAAATGGCCCATTGAAGCTTTAATGTTAGTCACTGGAAGGTGGTTGGCCTGGTCCATTTTCCAATTGCCCAGTACCATTTCCTCTGGTCCTCTCTGGCTGTACGGCCACCTAAAACTGACAGAGCTTGCATGTCCAGTTAGATTATAATTTTGGATCACGCCTTCATTGACCTGCACTGTGCTGAGTCACTATATTATTCGCACTCTAGTTTCTCTATTTTTCATTCATAATAAGAAGAATGCTGGAATTATCTCCAAAATTTTCTGCTGTTATTCCAGCATTTGATTTTCAAATACAGCTTTGAGTTAAGTAGCTGAAAGAAAATGTCAACTTGTTGCCCAGAAATACTGTAAGAAGAGTGTTGGGCGCAGCTCAACATTTGCATTTGATCTCCATAATCCTTTATTCCCTTCTATTCCACACATACTGAGAATGCCGGTGGGTCTGCATAGAACTAGCATAAGTGCCACAGAGTTTGGGATTCTCACTGGCATGCAAGCAACTCCACTTAACCAATCATTAACTCCTCCAGTGTTGGAGTCTAACGGTGGAACACGGAAGTGCAGGAATTCCACAGCACTTGGACCTCTGGGGAATCTATTTGTTTAATGTACGCCAGATTAGACCAGCTCTACAAATAGTAAATTAATTTATTTCAGTGGAATGGACTGGCAGCAAAGAGCCTTGGTAGGTGTGATACATTTATGTGCTAATGTATTTTTAAATTAAAATATTTAAAAAATTTATTTTTGTTTTTTAAATTATTTTCAGTAATTATAAAGCAACCTTATATGTTTGGATTGCAATAGCTTTTGAACGTAGCAGGGGCATTTAGAAGCATTCATTCTATTGTCATGTAATTAGCAGGCATAGCTTTATGGGCAAATTTTCAGTGTTTTTGATCTAATTTCTTAGAGCAATAAGTTGAAAAACCAACTAGGGATTGAAAATTATAGGGAAACACCAAACAGGTTTGTGTGAGGAATGTCAGGAAGAGGAGTCAGTAGAACATGTAATTCTGAGTTGCAGGAAGTATGGGATACAGAGAGAGATGATGAGAATTAATCTAAGGGAATTGGGGGTGCAGGAATTCACACTAAAAGGATTTCTAGGCATGGGTGAGAGAACACAGGTTAGGGTATTTTTAGCTTTCTTAAGGGATACAGTGTTTTTTTTTAATAGGATATGATGGATAAGGAGGAATAGGGTACTAGGATGGCCAAAGAAGGAAGGATAAAGTGTAGATTAGGGTGTGTGTGTGTGTGTGAATGGGTGAAGGGATTTAGAGTGTGAGTCTATCGTCTGGTACACACTCTGGAGCAGAAGGTGGCGGTAATGCACCATTAAGCTGGGTGCCAACCACCGTAAAACAAGAAGAACTAGGGAGTGGGTTTGCTTAGATCTGATGCCTCTATTTCAGTGACGCCAGACATCAATTCTCTAACATCTTCCTACACATCTCTCTGGATTGTTACTATATGGGATAGATTGCAGAGGGATTGTATAGCCATGGTAAAGGTGTGTCAAATAGGACTGGCAAAGTGGTGGAGCATATTCAAAGTGTCACGTAGTTAAAAATGAGATGGGGTAGAAGCAGATGAGAAAGGATGGAGCCAGGATAGGAAGAGAAGAACAGGCTGAAACAATGGGTCTGCCTGGACAGCTTTCATGGGGACACTAGGCAGGAGACCGAAGTGTGTAGTGCAGTGTCGGGGGACTATAAAGCTTGAGATTGTAGATGGGAAACATTCCATGGACATGTGGCCAGTAGTGGAATGGGTGTAGTAACCTTTGTACACTGATAAAGACATTGATCCTGAGCAAGTGGTGGGGGGAGATGGGGAGTGTTTGAGGATGTTAGACATATGAAATTGTATTGCAGAATTGGTTTGGGCTGTAAATATGAATAGCTGGAGAAGGCACAAGTGGGATTAGGCTATAGGCCCTGAAATGTGACCTCTTGTTAGGCAGAGCACAATTATTATGGGAGATTTTAATCTACATATTGAATAGACAAGTTAACTGGCAAGATCATTATATAAGAATTTGAGCAGTGTATCAGAGATTGCTTCTAAAACAGGATGTTATAGGGCCTACTCAGGAACAGGCTGTTTTAGATTTATTCATGAGAAATAAGTGAAGGTTGTCTGTCGTATCCAACAATGACAGAAGATGTGCATGAAAGCTTTCATAGCGTAAACACCATTGCATGGAGCAGTTCCGCTCCTCAACCTTGGATGCCCGGGTCCATTTGTACAAGTAGACATCACAAACTGGGGAATTCTTTGGTTGTAGTGGATGACCTTAACTTGTTTTGTGCCTTGTCAAGCTCTTTATTCTCAGTGAATTGTTGCAGAACTGCCTTACTGGCCGTTGGATCTCACTGTTGATCTCACCCACCCAGTCCACCAGAGCTGACTTGATATGCTAGGACAAGCACGTCCCAATCACAGCAGTGTATAAGACCTGCTGGCTACTGTCACCTAGTTTATCCTGCCTGTCCAAGTGGTGTTTTGGGTGTGGCCGCTGCCACGTGCAAACAGCTACTTGGAGCCATAAGGTGAGAGTTGAATGTCCGGTGGGGCACAAAGGTGAGTGAGCTGCCTCAGAATGGGTATAATAAGCCCCTTTACCATATGTACTACCCCTCCCTGGACACCACATACACCCCAGAAAAATAAGGAAAGAGTAATAAAAGATCTTACAGCTAAGGAGTGCTTTTGAGGTAGTGACCGCATTGTGATAGAATTCCAAATGCAGTTTAGGGTGAACACAGCAGGACCATAGCCACTGCCTTTAACTTTAATAAGGACAATTTAAGGTGCAACAATGGAGTTGACTGAGGTGGACTGCAGAAATAAGCTAAGAGACAGGTCAGTGGATGAAGAGTGGCAGATATTCAATCACCTGGTCCATGACTCTCAGCAAGGGTTTATCTCAAACAGAAAGAGGATTATATGACAAGGAGTAGTTACTAAAAGAGGTCAAAGGTAATGTTTAATTGAAAATCAGGGCAAACATAATGGCTAAAACTAAGAGGTTCTTAGGATCCAGGAGCAAAAGATTGAAGGCTCATAAGAAGGAAGAAAATTGATTTTGGGAGAAAACTTATTTGTAGAATCAAAACAAACAGTAAAGAATTCTTTAGATACACAAATGGAAGAAGGCAGCTGATTTGAGTAGAGAAGCTCTAGAGAATGAAGCTGGTAAATATGTAACTGGAAACAATTTGCAGTTTTTTTGTCACACCAATTTTCACCATGGAGGACACTGTGAGTATCCCTAACATGGAGAACAGGAGGGATTTACCAGGATGTTGCTTGGAATGATGGGCTTTCCTGATAGGAGGAGATTGGATAGGCTGGGTTTATTGGCACTGGAACATGTGAAGCTTACTGGTGAGATTTATTAAATTATGAGCAGCATGAATACTGTAATAATATTTTTCCCAGGGTGGAGAATGGAGTAAAGGGATATAGCCCTAATGTGGGCAAATGGGATTAGCGTAGATTGCTAGCATGGTTGACATAGGTGAATTGAAGCAAAGGGCCCATTTCTGTGCTGTACAAGTCTACAACAGATGGACTAATTTCAAGTTACAGGAAGGGACTTGTAAAATTATAGAAACTCATAGTGTTAACACTGAGAAATTACTGTGACCAGATGAGTTGCACCCAAGGTTTCAGAAGATGTGGATGCAGAAATAGTGCACCAATTGGTTGAAAATTTTCCAAACTAGCTAAATTTATGAAAGGTACCAGAAGATGCTCGCCCTTTTACAAAAGCTGAAAATTCAAAGTTCAAAATAAATTTATTGTTAAAGTACGTATGTCACCGTATACTACCCTGAGATCCATTTTCTTGCAGGCATTCACAGTAGAACAAAGAATATAATAGAATCAATGAAAAACAACACACAAAGAATGACAAGCAACCAATGTGCAAAAGAAGACAAACAATGTAAATAAATAAATGATTGAATGATTAATACTAAGAACATGAGTTGTAGAAAGTGGGTCCATAGGTTGTGTTCAGCGATCAGTTCACTGCACTGAACTATAGGACAGCAAGTTAATTATCTTTTATTGCATGGTGTCAGTCAATAATCAGAGGAAATAACTAATCATTTAAGAAAGCCAAATATAGTCAAACCTAGTGAATGTGATAAATTGCGTATGATAAATTTACCTTAAATATTTGAAGATGTGACAGGGAAAGTTGCCAGAACAAAACCTGTAAATGGAGTGTATTTAGATTTCCAAATAGCACATGACCAGGTACCATGTAAGAGGCTGGAGTGTAACTTAGTTGGCTTCAGGGTACTGGAGGGATTATGTTAGCAAGATTGGAAAACTGGCTGTCACGTAGAAAACACAGACGGAATTGATGGAGCGATGTAACTACTGCAGTACCAGCAGTATCAATTCTTGGGCCTCAGTCGTTTAACGTGATGATATGGAGGAGAGGACAAACATAAGATTTTCAAGCTTGCCAGTGATGCAATAATAGATGCAAAAGGAAGTCATGATGAGGACATTGTGATTTTGTAACAGTATTGGGTGACTGGGCTAAAACATGACAAATAGACTTTAATGTGAGGTCATGACAGGGAATCACCACTGCCACTGGCTGAAACAAGACTGGTGATAAATCAGCATGTAGGAGGGAGATTGAGTATTGTCAGGAAGACCAAAGAGATGATTATTGACATCAGGAGGAGGAGACTGGGGGTCAATAAACTAATCCTCATTTGGGGAATTAGCGGTGGAGGGGGTCAACAACATTAATTTCCTTGGTGTTATCATTTCAACGGATCTGTCCCTGGGCCCAGCACATAAGTTTAATTACAAAGAAAGTACGTCAGCACCTCTACTTCCTTAGAATTTTGTGAATATTGTGAATTTTGTGAATATTGTGAACCTTGACAAACTTGTATAGATGTGTGATGGAGAGTATATTGACTAGTTGCATTACAAACTGGTATGGAAACACTCATGCCCTTGAATGGAAAATCCTACAAAACAGGTGTGGCTATGACCCAGTGCTTAAAGGGTAAAGCCCTCCCAAAGATTGAGCACATCTCCATGGAGCGTTATCGTAGGAAAACAGCATTCAATAGCAGGGACTCCCACCAGCCAGATCATGTTCTCTTCTCACTACTGCCATCAGGAAGAAGGTACAAGAGTCTCAGGACCCACACTACTAGGTTCAAGAACAGTCATTACTCCTCAGCCACAGGGCTCTTGAATAACGTTCCCTCTGTTTTTATCTACAGCAGTGCAGACCGACCATTGCATGAGCAGGAAGTTTCACAAGGCTTGAAAACTGAGCTGCACTTTAATAAAACATTGTACAAAAGAAAATTACAGCTGCACGAAAATAAACACTGTATGTGTGCGGGCATTTCAGTTAGTGTGTGGGGGCATTGCAGTTACTTGTGGGGGTATTTCAATAGTGTGTGGTGGCATTTGAGTTACTGTGTGGGGGCATTTCAGTTACTTGTGGGGGTATTTCAATAGTGTGTGGTGGTATTTGAGTTACTGTGTGGGGGCATTTCAGTTGGCGTATGGGGGCATTTCAGTAACTGCATGGCCACACAGCCATGCACCTGTGCAGCTTAACCTGTGCAACTTTAGGAACAGTGCTCTTTAAGCAGTGTAGATAATTTCACTTGACCCATTATTGAACTGTTCCCACAACCTATGTGTTCTCTTTCAAAGACTCTTCATGTTCTCCATATTTATTGTTAATTTGTTTATTTATTTATTTATTTATTGTTATTTCTTGTTTTTTTTTTCTGTATTTGCAGTTTGTTGTCTTTGACACAGTGGCTGTTGGTTCGTCCTGTTGGGTGTGGTCTTTCGTTGATTCTATTATGTTTCTTGGATTTACTGCATATGCCCGTAGGAAAATAAATCTCAGGGTTGTATATTGTGACATATATGTACTTTGATAATAACTTGACCTTGATCTTTGAACAAATTAATGATTCTTGTCTAAGTGAAAGGTTCTGCAAGTTGAGAGGGATCTAGGTATTCCAGTGTATGAATTGCAACGAGTTAGCAAGCAGGTCCAACAAGTTGTTAAGAAGACAAACAGCATTTGACCTTTATTGCAGAAGGGTTGGTGTTTAAAAACAGGGAGATTTTGTTACAGTTGTACAAGATGTTGAAAAGGCTACACCTATGCACCCTTTTGGTCCCCTTACCTAAATGGAAAAACAGTACAATTAGAGGCAATGCAAAGGGAGTTCATCAGGCTAATTCCTGGGGTGAGAGGGATGTCCTATTAAGGGAGGGTTGACAGTTTGTATCAGTGTTCCTTGAAGTATAGAAGAATGAAGTGTTACCCTATTTAACCATTAAGATCCTAAGAGCGCACACCAACTTCGCACACCAACTACTCCAATGCCTTTCTGATGTAGACAGCAGAACAATCTGCACCGTGCGGTTCCTTCACTTTCTCAACCATCAAGCAACTCGCTGATGGGGTAGACCTGCAGACCTGGGATAAATCTTTAGTGGGGTTTTGTGATCATAAAAAATACATTTAAAAAGGACAATAACAGCTTTGTTTGACCACACAGAAGCAGCTGTCGTTGAGTGCATCACCATCTTACCGCAAGTGTTCAGATGAGATCTATAATTGGCTAGAGGCCAAAAGAAAAGATCCAGACAGATTATGAATTCTAGAGACACGAGGAAGAGTCTGATGTCTAGGTTAAAGTTTTGTCGTGATAAGATGTGGGCCAATAGGCAGAAATTGCAGAACACTGTGCTAGGTTTGGACTTCATTGAGATGAAGATGTAAGGGAATGGAATTGAGGCCTTTACTGAGGAATGAACGATCAAGGTTAGAGAGGGGCAGATTACAAAGGACAGAGCAGACATGGCAGGGCATGGATAGATGAGCTCAAAGAAAATTGAAGTGGGAGAAAGAATCAAGGGATACTGGAAACTAAAAGCTGTTGATGCTTGTCATCTTTAGTATCTGAAAAGTAGGGAAAAAATAACCTGTTTCAGCACGGAATACTGCAAGACATAATGTGGGAGATAGCTTTAATACAGATTACGATACAGACAGTTGGTGTTGTAAGAAAGTAAGAGCATGCAAGTAAGAATTTAATGAAAATGCTGATCTAGAAATAATGGATACTGTGAACATAATCAAATGGTCCTCATTGTGCAGGACACAGTTCAGTTGGAATCCATTTGGGCTGATACTGGGCTGGAGATGTTTACTTACTTAGTTGGGAAATAGCTGTGGGTATGCAAACAAATTTTTTAAAACATTTATAGAAAATTAGCAGAGAAACTGAAACCTCTGCAAGGGAACAAGGCAAGAAAGACAGGCAGAAATCCCATTGGAAAGAGGAATGGAGTTTAAGGATGACAGTCCTGGAAGAGGCCGAAAATTTGACATTAACATACTGTGGAAATTTGCTTTCACATTTCAAAGCTAATGGAATTTTTCATATATTGCTGGGTTTATGGGGAAAAAGGGAGATTTTGATGCAACTATGAAGGTGCTGGTGAGACTACACTTGCAATTTTTCATCTATCTCTTCCTACTTTAGGAATGATATACTTGCATTGGAGATGACATGGTGAAATTCTATTAGTTGATTCCAGAACGAAAATATGTTGACATTAGAAAAATAGCAGATATCTTATTTGCCCAAAATGCTAGAGACTCAGCATCAATGCAAGTATATCATTCCTAAAGTAGGAAGAGATACATGAAGAATTACAGGTGCAATCGCCAGGCAGTATCTATAGGAAAGAGTAAACAGTTGACATTTTGGGCCTATTCCCTTCATCATGTCTCCAGATAAAGAGTCTTGGCCTGAAACATTGACTGTTTACTCTTTTCCACAGATACTACCTCGCCTGCTGAGTTCCTCCAGCATTGTATGTGTATTACTTTGATTTCCAACAATATCTTGTTTGAGATATTTTGTTGAAGCAGAGTTCTGAGGGGATTGTCACAGCTGTCTATTTGACATGGAGGTGAGGAGGAATGTTATCTCTCAAAGGACCATGACTCTGAAATTCTGTACCTTATAAGATTATCGAGGCAGAACTAATGATTTTATTTGAAATAGAAAGGATTAGTTATTGATTGACAAAGATTTTAAAGAGTATGAGGACAGATGGGGACAAGTGCCGTTGAGGTCAAAGTTGGAATAATATTTTTGAACAGTAGTACAGCCGCGTCTCCTTGGCCCACTTCCCCTCCTGTTTCTTATGTTCTTGTTTGCAGAGCTGACAGGTAGTTAAGCTGGTGACAAGCCTTTGTGGGCTGTCAACTTTCTTTTCAACTCTTTGTGGGCAGCGCTTGTCCTGACCAGTCCCTGAGGTAGCATTACATTGCACATTGAGAAAAGAGCCAGAACGTAGCAGGAAATTGTCAATGATGGGTCTGCAAATAAGTGTATGCTTACCATGTAGGTCAGCAGGTTAGTGTAGGCAGCTTGTTACTTGCAGTGGCTCTGATCCATTGATTTGAGGCAGCTGCAGGAACTCGGAATCAGCTCTCGCAAAGCAGTGGTAATCGGTGCATCAGCATCACTGGTTGTATTTAATGAGATGAAATTCTCTGTTCTAATCAGCCTCACAAACATTAATAAAAACTTGCCCCCTTGAGCCCATCTTCATTTAAACTGCCTACAAAAATGTGCAGAACGTGCACAGTTTGTGGTCCACCCAGCTGATTTCTAAAATTACCTGTGGGCTGGTGGGATCCTAGTTTGTATATCTGAAACAGGGAGGCACTTTTTCACGTGGAAAGTAGCAACTGGAACTGGAACAGGGAGGGGACATTATGTTCTCCCCTACTCACATACAGAATTTTCAAACCTGTTTGCTTCTTAATGGTGCCATTGTAATTGTTAAGTATTTCTGTTACATTAATTACATGAGGAATTACTTCTTGAGAGTTCTCTCAGCAGGGAGACTGAGGTTCAATTTACTATTACGTAATTGAAGAGTTCTGATTAATTAATATATGTCTAACAAACATGGCCAAGATAGCTTTTATATTCTCCTTTAGTTCATTCTGTACCTGCTCTTAATAGAATCATATTTATTGCTTGATATTTAGTACAATATCTGATGTCCAACATTAGCTTCCAGAGATATTATTAAATTTTGAAAGCCACCTTTCTAGACAGCCATTAATATTATATATATAAAGAAGTATTCTTCTACACTCCACTCATCCAAATTAGCTTGCTTCCTTTGGGATTCACCCGATCGATATAGTCATGAAAAAATATGAAAAGGGGAGGTTCTTTTTTGGACTAAAAGTTTCCAGAACTAAGTGCTTGCTCTGGAGTATTTACGAAGTCCTGTGTTAGTTGTGAACTGTGAATATCAGTAAGTACAAATGAATAAAAGGCAGCATTCTTTTCTTCACAAGGCTTAAGAGACGTTCTATTGCAGTGCAACTAACTGTAACCTTAATAGGTTTTTGAAGAAGCAGATGAGTAAACACTTTCAAGTCATGTGAGAGGATTGGGTTTGGAAATCATGCTGGTCTTAGTGACTGCAGCACTACTATTGTAGATATAATTAGTCTTATTGTATGCCTTGCATTATATAGGTGGGAGAAATATTTCTTGTGATGACATAATGAGTTATGAGAATGGTAAATTGTGAATATGACAGACAAACTATGCAATGTTTCCAAGAATTCCCCAAATTTAATGCCTTCCAAAATGGATTTTCCCAAGCACCCAGGAGAGCATTGCTATCAAGATACAATCTGGACAGATATGAGACAGGGATTCAAACCCATTCCAATAGGTAAACTTCCTCTTTTTGTTCATTCGTAAAGATACTTAATAAAAAGGCATTATGCAGTGTTCAGCACAAAACTGATTTAGAGCTGACAAATTCACTCAGGTGAATGTTGCAGCAAAGTGGAGAAAATAACAGTGTGGATGCTGCTCATAAGGTGGAATAGAATTGAACCAGCTCTAGGTCCAACTGTGAGTATTGATCTCAAAACAGGGAGTCTCAAACAGGATGTTTTTCAAGTGAATATTTACTCAATAATGCATTCCTATAACTGTGAAGGGAGCCTAAAGCTATGGTCTCTGTAACAGTTGAAGCGAGTGAAGTGGGAGCAATAATAAATCAAAGGAGCCAGAAGGGGAACCTTTTTTCCCATTTAATGTAAGGCTTTATGTGTTAGTCTTTGAATAAGCTAAGAGCACAAAATTTCACTTGGATATAAGATGCTCCTGTGCATAACCAAGCAGCACATCTTATGAGCCTATGTTGCAGAACATTTAATAAGGAAAAAGAAAGAAAATGAAAAGATGAGTGGACAAACCATAATGTCAACAAACATGTTCTTTGTCTCAGGAAGCCCCTCGAAGTTAATGATGGCTTGCTTCTACGCCACTTCTGTAGATCCTGAAGTGGCTGATGTGGCAACAGAACCTTTCATGAGCCCCTTAAGGAAGTGAAGCCTTCTCACAATTTTTCCAATATTTGCAGCAGTGTAGTCCTGGGCCTGTAAGTTGGAGTGTCTGGGCCAACAACTTTCCTGTTCTAGATTCTGCCAGTAGGAATATGCTGGAATCCATCAAGGACTCTTCTGCCTCCTGAATGTTATTATTAGGTGAAAGGAGCTACAATTAATCCGTTAGTCTTTCACTTTGATCGGATTCTTGATGTGGGCAACCTACACGTCCAATGTGTAGCCACTTGTTGTCAATCATGATCTTAAAAAAATTAATTTTCTGTTCCTAGTTTTCTTATATCAAAATTTAGCTGATTTGAGTGGTACTTACAATTTTATAGTAACCAATTGTTTTACATATTTTATTAAAAACCCAATTACAGTTTAAAATACATTGAATGACAATTGATAGGATAAATTCCAATAAATGTTCCCAGCATTCAATTCTAGTTTATGCCTACATCTTTTTGAGCAAAAATGTCTATGTTATTGCAATAATTAGAAATATTTAGGTCCCTGTAATCAAACCTTAGCATTTAGTTTATTCTATTATTAAGTATCCCATTGAGAAAAGACAGCGACAGTTATAAATCCAAAAGTAAATAATAATCCTTTGATTACTTTAACATTAGGCTGCAGTCTAATGGATTTTACTTGTCAGTATTAATTCTTTTTAATCTTTGTCTGTTGTTTGATTAGTCAAGCTTTAAGAGAAGCATGGCCCATGTGTCATTATTCCAACTGAGCAATGGGATATTCTTACTCGTCTTCCTGATAAAATACAATGCATGTCCATTTCTGTAACCTTAGAGATAATTTGGAAATGATTGGTTTGCTAATCAATTATCCACTTTGGAAAAGGAATATTACTGAAGATATCCATTACTTACGGAGAAATAAAGCACTGGCACCGCAGTAATCTTCCCTGACATAATCCACGTAACAAATGCAGTTGACGGCAATTCAAGCAACCATTTTTATGATCAATATTGTCCTTCAGAAACAAATGCAAAACACTGCTTGTAAGATCTAGACCTTGAGCTTCTCAAACAGATGAAAAAGGTAAAGCAAAATTGTTCTGAAATTATACACCGCAGGTTATAGTATTGTGTCAGGAAGTTCGCAGCAGTAGATTTGTAATTGTAGTCCTAATTGTTTGTGGCTGATTTTCACAAAAGAACCATAGCGCTGGAAGGAATTAGACTTTTCAGCTCTTGTCAAATCTAGTGTCTCATCAAGCATCTGAGCAAATGTGTATCTTTTGTTAAAAGCCTTCTTTGAAATTATCTGAGATTCAATGCATTCAGCACATACTCTCCCATGATTTATGTGGAGATTAATTTCTTAGATTCTTGAATAGCTAATACAGTGTTAATTATAAAACATTAAATGAAATGAATGAACATGAACAAAATACTGTATAATACGAAGTTGCAGGTTTGTTTTTTATATATTTTATAGTTTAATTTGCTACACTTTATAGATTATGCAAATTTTGAGGTATCGTCCATGCCTTTAAGTGCAATTTTGGATCAAATTCGTTCCATGTCTAATGATTGTATTGAAATTTACAATAAGCTGTAGAATATGCACTTCACAAAGATTGACAAACATGAGAAAATCTGCAGATGCTGAAAATCCAAGAAACACACACATAATACTGGAAGAATAGAGTAAACAGTCAACATTTACTCTTTTCTGTAGATGCTGCCTGGCCTGCTGAATTGCTGCAGCATTCTGTGTGTGTTACTTCACAACGGTTGTTTTTCAGAAATAATGGAGTCCTGCTGTGCACTTAAGTAATGTCGTTTATGATGCCGAATTCAAAACAGATTATCAACTGACTGTTAAATTAAGCCAGATATAGTAGCTGCATGTTGGATAAAGAATGGAGGTAATCTGCCAAATATTCAGAAGGGGTTTTACTACCAGAAATCGTTGTTGTTAGCTGCAACAAGTGCTGAGATATTTGATCAATCATGTAGGATATTTTGGTTATTTGAATCTGATACTGGGACATTTTTTTAATAAATTGCAGAATAAAATGTGATTTCATTGTTTCATGGATGAGAAAGATAAATCCAGATGTTGCTGGCACGGACCAGCTGTCCATGATCTCTCAGACATGCCTGGACTGGATACAAAAAGCATATCTTTCCAATTGAGTGGGGTGGGTCCCAAGTCCCAATATGAGGTCTGGAGCAGCAGTGGGATATTGAATGGTGCAGAGGATTTGCCATGAGCTTCTTGAGAGCTTTGACAGGAAGCAAAGCCCCATCTTTGGCTTTGCCAACTGGCACAGCTGGCACAGTGATTTCAGGGATATCTAAAAACTACGAACATGAAATCGATAGATTAAAATAACTGAATGTTATTAGAATCTTCTAAAATTAAAAGGATGAGTATAACTAATAGTATGCATCTGGTTAAATAATTTAAAAAAAACAGTTTTATTAACAAAAGATCCTTGTGAACTCTCTTCTTTCTTGTAGCTTACAATCCCCATCCTGCGTCAGGTCTAACTTGAGGCCATCAGCCAGTTGCAGTGCTGAGAATCCATGCAACATAGTGCATCACTAGAGGCTAAGTGCAGAGAGTATTGCAATACGCTGTGCCAACTATTAGTAAGCTCCCAACTATGCATATGTGAATGTTGCAGAGACTGCACATTAAACAGGTTACTACCAATGGTTCCATTTACAAGCTCTGGTGTCCACCAGCAAGTTCAGGCTCTAAACTGGCATGTGTTTCTTTTAAATTTCTAAAACTGCTAACTGATTTTTTTGTGTGTCATTGCATATGGAGTTGCAGGCAACAGGTAGTCCCTTGGATGAGATATTAAATCTGTCCCTTGTTGCACCATCAGATGGTTGTTAAAGATCCCAATGTACTATTTCAAAGATGGATAGTTCTCTTTGATGTCTAGGCCAACATTTGTCCTGAAACAGTATTAGTATTTTGGTGGTGTTGATGATAGGATTTTGCTCTGCACAGATTGACTGTCACATTCTCAATCTAAAAAAAGTAACTTAATTAGTTAAAAACTAAGATGCAATTTCCTGCCATTGTGTTCCTTTGCCTCCTTTACAGTGTTGTGAGGAAGTGTTATGTGAAAAGCAAAGAGCTCAGATAAACTTAAATACTTCCTATCCATTGAGCTAATTTTAAAATGTTGTTCCTGCTTCTGTGTGGGCATGCCATATGATATATACAGTTATGATCAGCTGGCTTGACACTGGGTAAAAGGCACAGATGCCTCATTGTGTAATAGGACAATGTGATTACTCTTAAAAAATTAGAGATCATTAAAACAGTCCATGGGTGTAAATCAAGGACCCTGGGCTATTAGAGACTGTAAGTCTCTGGAATGAGAGGAGTTCTGCTAATGAATGGGAAGGCTTTGGTACAGTAGCTGCCTGGCTTATTTTATGCAAGACAGACAAATGTGCATACTTTCTCAAAATAAATCACAACCTGCCCACGGTTAAACCATTACACCATAAGATACAGGAGCAGAATTAGGCTATTTGGCCCATTGAGTCTGCTCTGCCATTTCATCATGGCTGACCCAATTTTCCTCTCAGCTCCAATCTCTTCCCTACTCCCTATATCACTTCATGCCCTGACCAATCAAGAATCTATCAGCCTCTGCCTTAAATATACATAAAGACTTGGCCTGAACAGCTGCCTGGGGCAGAGAATTCCACTGAGTCACTGCTCTCTGGCTAATCTCCGTTCTAAAAGGACCCCTCGATTCTGAGGCTGTGTCTACTCACCAGAAGAGACATCCTCTGTATCAAGGCGTTTCACCATTCAATAGGTGTCAATGAGGTCACCCCTCATTCTTATGAATTCTAGTGAATACTGCCCAGGGCCATCAAACACTCTTCATTTGACAAGCCATTCAATCCTGGAATCATTTTTGTGAACCCTCTCCAGTTTCAGCACATCCTTTCTAAGACAAGGGGCCCAGAACTGCTCAGAATACTCCAGGTGAGCCCTCACCAGTGCTTTATAAAGTCTCAATATTACATCCTTACTTTTATATTCTGTTGCTCTTGAAATGAATGCTAACATTGTATTTGCCTTCCTCACCACAGCTCAACCTGTAAACTAACCTTCAGGGAATCCTGTACAAGGACTCTTAAATCCCATTGCGCCCCAGGTTTTTTTTGTATTTTCTTCCATTTAGATAATTGTCAACCCTTTCATTTCTTCTACCAGAGTGCGTGACCATACACTCCCCGACACTGTGTTCCATCTGCCACTTCTTTTCCCATTCTCCTAGTCTGTCCAAGTAAATCTGTAACCTCTCTACTTCCTCAAAACTACCTGCCCCTCCACCTACCTTTGTATTATTGGCAAACCACTATTCACGGACAGCTAACCTTTATTCTCTCTCTTTGCCTCCTTTCAATCAGCCACTGCTTTATCTATGCTGAAATATTTCCTGTAATACCATGGGCTCGTAATTTGTTAAGCAGCCTCATGTGTGGCACCTTGTCAAAAGCCTTCTGAAAATCCAAGTTCGCTACATCATCCGATTCTCCTTTCTCTATTCTGCTTGTTACTTCTTCAACAAATTCCAATAGATTAGTAAGGCAAGATTTTCCCTTGAGGAAACCATGCTGACTGCAGCCCATTTTATCATGTGTCACCAAGTACCTTGAGACCTCATCATTAATCAACTCCAGCATCATCCCAACCATTGAGGTCAGACTAACTGGCTTATAGTCTCCTTTCTTCTGCCTTTCTCCCTTCTTGAAGAGTGGAGTGACATTTGCAATTTTTCAGTCTCCTGGAACCATTCCAGAGTTTAGTAATTGTTGAAACAGCATTACTAATGCCTCCACAATCTCCTCAGCCACCTCTTTTAGAACCCTGTGGTGTACACCTTCTGGTTCAGGTGACTTGTCTATCTTCAGACTTTTCAATTCCCCAAGAACCTTCACACACTTCATGACCCCTTGCACCTGGAACTTCCATCATAGCGCTGTGTCTTCTACAGTGAAGGCTGATGCAAAATACTTATTCAGCTTGTCCGCCATTTCATTTTCTCCCATTACTACCTGTCCCACATTATTTTCCAGCAGTCTGATATCCACTCTCGCCTCTCTTTTACACTTTATGTATCCAAAAAAAGTTTTGATATCCTCTTTAATATTATTAGCTAGCTAACTGTCATATTCTATCTTTACTTTCTTAATGACTTTCGTAGTTGCCTTCTGTTGGTTTTTAAAAGCTTCCCAATCCTCTAACTTACTGCTAATTTTTGCTCTATTTTGTACCCTCTCTTTGGCTTTTATGTTGGTTTTGGCTTCTCTCGTTTCCACGGTTGTGACATCCTGCCTTCAGAACACTTCTTCCTCTTTGAGATGTGTACTATATATCCTGTGCCCTTCGAAATTCTTCCAGAAATGCCAGCCAGTGCTGCCCTTCCTTCTTCCCTGTCAGCATTCTTTTCCAATCAATTCCAGCCTTAAGGTGAAAGGCTGAAGAAGAAGGAGATACTTGTTTCATCGTTAGCCACTGAGGAAGTTCTAGAGGATTGGAAAGAGGTTAAAAAGGGTCACAAGGCCAAGCTGAAGAACTGCAGGCTGGTTAGCCTGACCTCAGTGATGGGAAAGTCAATGCAGGGAATTCTGAGGGTAGGATCTACCAGCATTTGAACAGACAGAATTGGATTAGGAGAAGTCAGCATGGCTTTGTTTGTGAGAAGTCATGCCCAGCAAACCTTTTAGAGGTTTTTGAAGAGATAACTAAAAAGGTAGGACAGTGATTATCAGCAAGGCCCTCAACCTGCATTGTAGATTGATCTCGAAGATTAGGTCCCATGGAGTCCAGGGAGAACTAACATCGGCTCAGAGGTGGGTGGCAGAGGGTGGTGGTTTCAGGTTGTTTCTCAGAATGGAGGCTGCTGATTAGTGGTGTGCTGCAGGGGTCGATATTGGGACCCTTGTTAATCATTTTTACATGAATTATTCAGATTACTTGTTCATTAACTTTGCAGATAGATTTCTCAAAGTTGTCGAGTACGTTGATAGGGTGGTTAAGAAGGCTTAGTGTGTTAGCCTTCAAGACTAAAAGTTCAAGATTCTTTACTATCAGACTTCATAACACAAATGTAATGGAGAATGAAGTAATTGTTACTCCAGACCCAATGCAGCATAAAGACTGCCATAAAAATAAAAGGAAACACAAATACATATATATATCTCTCTCTAGGCAATCCTATAAAACACAACATACAAATATCTGCTATATAAATAGAACAGGCTGAATGTATGTACAGAAGAGATGCAAGGTGATATGTCTGTAGCAATGATGGGTTGTCTAATGGTTGTAGGTGTTGTCTTAGGGGATGCAACTGGTTTTCAGTCTAATGGTCCTGGTATGGACACTGCATAGCCTTGTCCCTGGTGGGAGTGGGACAAACAGACCATAGCAAGGTGGATGTGATCCTTCATGATAATGCTGGCCTTTCCTGGCATCTTTCTGTATAAATGTTCTTGATGGTGGGTAGGCTGGTGCTCATGATGCACCTGGTGGTTTTAATTTCCTATCGTAGAGGCCTCCTGTTCATTGCAGAGCAGTTTCCATATCACACAGTGATGCCGAATGTCAGGATGCTCTCCGTTGCACCACTGTAAAAGGGAGTGAATATAAACGTGTATAGACCAGCACTCTTCAGCCCCCTCAGAAACTATACCAAAATGCATCACCTTACACTTATCAGCACTGAAATCCATTGCTACTGCTTGTCTCACTTTACTAATCAAGGTGACCCTTTACTCTACAACAATCTTCTCTACTACAGACCATACTTCCTACTTTCATGTTCTAGAACATAGAACGCACTGCTGATCAGTACAACACAGTACAAGTGCTTCAATGCAAAATGTTATGCAAACTTTTAATTTATTCTAAGATTGATGTAATGCTTTCCTCCCACATAGCCCTCCTTATGTATTCATCTTCACTGTTCAGATATTCCAGGATTGGGTAAAGATCCAATGAAACCATCAATGCCTCTTATCATGTTATACACCTCTATCAAGTCACACTTCATCCCCATCACACCAAAGAGAAAAGTCACAGTTTGCTCGACATATCCTCATAAGACATGCTCTCTAATTCAGACAGCACACTGCTAAATCCCCTCTGCACCTTCTCTAAAGCTTCCATGTCGTTCCTATAATAAGGCAACCAAAACTGAACACAATAAAACTCATGGTCTAACCCAGGGGTGGGCAAACTTTTTGACTTGTGGGCCACAAAGGGTTCTAAAATTTGACAGGGGGCCAGACCAGGAGCAGATGGACGGAGTGTTTTGGTAATACACCTCATAAGAGAAAATAAAATATCATGGGATATGTAGAAAACATGTGCTTTAATTTCAATTGAAAATGAACAAATGCATTACAACAAAATATCTGTCTTTGAAGTCCCATGGTAT
This sequence comes from Hypanus sabinus, assembly GCF_030144855.1. Classification (NCBI taxonomy): domain Eukaryota; kingdom Metazoa; phylum Chordata; class Chondrichthyes; order Myliobatiformes; family Dasyatidae; genus Hypanus; species Hypanus sabinus. The sequence goes on along the minus strand of NC_082711.1, from coordinate 60,386,878 downwards.
TTAGCTATTTATTGAAATGACTTTTAAAACACTGAAAATTAAATGAATAAAATACAGCTTTTTTTAATAGTAACAGTTATTATTTTAAAGCACTGAAAATTCTGTTATCTTTCAAGATATTATCATCATCACTCTCCTCCTGACTGTCTTTATTTCAAAAACGGTAGGAGATGCAGGTCTACTTGTCCTGCTCCTTCTTATTCAATTGTCCCCTGTGCCAAAACTCAACAACGACCAGCATAAGGACAGAACAGTGACAGCGCGCCAGTATGCGGAGTACGTTATTTGATCTGGAGCGCATTTTTTATTTTGAGAACGTACGTGCACCTGCGCACTACTCATGTCCATCACTTAACAGAAATGACATGTAACATGTAAGGCTTATTGAAAAAAATATTTTCAAATGCATTTTTTACATAATACAACGAAGAAACTTATTTTTAATTTCATTGGGAACCGTGTTGTTTGTCTCCCTTTTTAGCCAGCGCATCAAAGTCTGGATTTAGTTTTGTTGTGGCAATTCTCAGGATGGATCTGAGGTGTTGGTCAGTTAACTTGGATCTGTGGCTGGCTTTGTTGATGTTCATGACACTGAACGCCTGTTCACACAAATAGGTCGAGCCGAACAAAGAGTAAAGCGCAAATGTGGAGTAATACGCTGCACCTCAACAAAGGTCAATGTATATAGAGTGCGTCATCTATTGGGAAAACGCCAGAATTGCGGGGAAAAAACGTTAACAAGGTTTATTAATATAATTTCATCAAGTTCTGCGGGCCGGATTAAAAAGCTTAATAGGCCGCATATGGCCCCCGGGCCGTAGTTTGCCCATGCCTGGTCTAACCAGAGTTTTAAGGAACTGCAACATTACATCGCAGCTTTTGAACTTACTCCCCAATTAATAACTACCGTCCTGCAGACCATTTTGAACAAACTGCTTTTCCTCACTCGAAGTACACCACTGTGCAACTGGGTGCTGAAGTTCCTAACCAACAGACTTCAGACAGTCAGGAAGCACAACTGCTCCCTAACATCCTTAAGATAGGTGTGCCCCACAGTTGTGTGTTGAGCCCACATGCTGTGCATTCTGTTCACACATGACTACACAGCCAAACACCTAAGAGTGATGGAGACAGAGGCTTTGGATATTTTTATGGCAGCAATGGATTGATGACCTAAGGCTGCAGTCAAAAGGTAGATGATATTAGACTTATAGGGACTGATTAGTCGTACTTGAATATTCATAGTTATGGTGGCAAGTGTGACATGGTCATTCCACAGTGATCAGTTTTACAATAATTGCTGAAGCTGAAACTGAACCACAATAAATTAATTATCTTGGCAACCAGTACACACCATGTCCTCCTGGGGCAACTCAGGCAAGGGACGTTAGCAAGTAACCCTTCCAATTGAAATAAGCAGGTACAATTCATACAATGGAATGCATCTTAAAATAATGAAATCTGGTAAATTGCAGCTTTGTTCATTCAAATGGCTTGCTTAGCGCTCTAAGTATTGAGTCATGTTTCATAAGAATATTTTGAGTGGGATTTCATTGGTGAATCTGTTTATATCTATCATTCTCCTGACATCACTTGATATTCCAATCATTAAACTTCACTTATGAATGCTTAACACTACCCGGACAACATTTCTGTGAATCTGCTTTATGTCAGCCTAAAGAAGATAGTATTGAATTAGACTCCTGCTGATAATGAGTGAGGATGATGGCTAAATCTAATAATGGACATCGCAGTAACAGTTAGAGGTTTAAAATATTTTATTTCTTTAAAAAGGCTAATTGAACAAAAGATATGGTGCAGTTTCATGTATCAGGAAAAACAGACAGATGAAAGTAATGAAATAATGGATTCTGTAGATAATAGAAAACTTTAAACAAATACTTAGGTTAGATATTTCTATAAGTTCTATGTTTACACCAAGGAATTTCTATAGACTGTCTGCTCAGCATAATAATAAATAAAGGCTCTTTGAAAAGTTGAGAAGTAAGTGCAAAAAGTTATTTTATTGAGAAACTTCAGTCAACCAAATTTAAGCAGGGAAACCCCATGTGGTTTAGAGACAGTGTTAGAATATATAATGCACAAGAATGGAGCTTAGAGATATAATACACAACAGCTCCTTGTCAGATTGCATTGAACTGGCATTTAGTAATGAACCAGAAAATGTGGAAAGAGTGATAGCAGGCTTGGGGCAGTTAGTACTGAGTGATAAGGTTTAACATAAAGTGAGCACTGGAAATATCAAACTTGCAGTCAGGTGCATAATGTTAGGTGAGCTAAATTAATGGATTAAAAAAAATAAGTGTAATAATGAATGCATAGGTATTTTAGTAACAATATATTTGCTGTATTGGCATTGCTGAGGACGATGAATTTGTAGTGCTTCATTAAGTGCAAAGCAGCAACTTAATTACTAAATACTGGCAATTTAATTACTAAAATGACAATTTCTATGTTTAAAATGTCTGAGTTATTTAGAATGACATCTAACTTAAAGCTGAATTAAAAACAAACTCTAAAATTAAAACAAGCAGGTGCTACCCCATTCAAGTATTGCACATGCCGAGGTTATAAAATACAATTAAATACAAAATAGCATCAAGAATTAAAGCTGAAATGTAAGTAAAAGGCTCTAAAATCAAAGGAAGTTAGCTGCCCCATTTAAATGCATTATTGCACCTACAGACTATCCATAGTGTCTATAAACTATAGAGGGAGGAAGGCAGGTGGCCATTGTTCAGTTGCACGACAGCCCTGGGGAAAAGCAGATTTTCAGTCTGGATGTCCATACAGAGATGTTTCTGTATCTCCTGCCAGATGACTGGAGATTGAACAGGTGATTAATGGAGTGGGGTGAGTCCTCACTATTTTGCAAGCCCTCCAAAATCAGCGTGAGTAGCTGGTTTCAGTGTGTTCCATTGATGTTCTGTGTAGTCCTGGCCACTCATGGAAGTGCTTTCTGGTTGGTATTGTCGCAGCCAGTGCACCATACTGTCATGCAGTATGTCAGTGTGCTCTCCATGGCACACCAGCAGCTTTTGGGCAGATTTGCTCTTGTGAAGCTCCTAAAGGTAGGTGCTGCCGAGGTTTCCCTTCTATCAAAGAGGTGCAGGGGGTCCAAGAGAGCTCCTCTGTGATGTTCATGCCCAGGAACTTAAACTGGGGACCTTTTCAACTGTTTCACCATTTATGAGCAGTGGATCTTCTTCATATCTTCTTGGTTTCCTGAGGTTAATAATCATTTCTTTGTGTTTTTTTATATGTTGAGTAAAAAGTTACGGTTATTGCACCATTTAGACAAACTGGTGCTGGTCCAGAGTAGCAGGGATGAGTAGCATACAGCAAACATTTTGCCAAATCATTCATCAACTTTCTAATTAATTATCAAATAAAAATAAGTACTAGAGTGTGAATGAGACTGACATTTCTGATGTCATGCCAGAAATTTTCCAGTCCTTTTGGGATGTTAGTGATAATGATTTCAATACACAGCTTTCTCTGTGACAGGTTACTGGTCAAATCCTTTCACGTTGCCTATGTACACAAAACTTTTTATTTGAGGAGTGATCTGAGTATCAAAAAGAGGTTAAAGGGAGTATGGGAATGGAGCATGGGTGAGTTTAACCAAAGGACTGGAGGAGCTAGGAGAATGGAATGGAGTCCTCACAGGAAATTGTGTGGAGGTTTCCATTGGAAACCTACAGACTCTCACAAAAATCTTGTTTGTATCAGTTTTAGTTCTTGTTCATCAATACATTTTTTGCTTTTCAGCAGTCATTTGAATCATTTATTTCCCCAAATAATTGAATTGCATGCTTTATTTTAAACATATCAATCTACTAGGAAAACCTTTCTTGTCATTGTTATGATGGAAAAAGATGCTTCAGTTCAATTTATATTAGAAGTAGGTTTCTGTGCTTCCCTCCTCAGCATGATCCCTTCTACAACCATACAAAACTGTTTTAAGTAAATTATAGTTTTTGTCCTACTTTTCACAATCTTTTTATGAAAGCAAGACATTTTAAATAGCTTCCACAATTAAAAAATACTAACAAATACAAAAAAATAAGTGATAATAGAACTGAACAGACTAAGAGCAATGTTTTTGAAGAATTTAGAGAAATAGGTTACTGTGCACTTTTGCCTGAGTGAAGTAGCAAACTTTCTCCTAGAATAGTCCCTTCAAAATATAGAGCAAGTATAGCTATACCTTATCAGTATTTCTTCCAGAATAAAAATATTTGACAAATTATGTATAGTTAGTTGAATATATTTTATTCATATCATTCAATAAAACAGTTATCAAAGCTGGAAATATTGATTTACATTCATTATTTTACAAGAGTGTTCTTTCCAATAATAAAAATTAATGGTTATCTTACTACATATTTATGATTTTTCCTGGGGCCATCACATTTGACATGGGATCTGTTTCTTCTTTGGCAGTCTATTGAGATCAAGGATGATTTCCTTCCCCTCAGGTTTTCTGAGATTAGTGGTCATGAAGTCTATGTAAGAACTGCAGACTTTTCTGTAACTGGGCATGGCAGATAGGTGAGTAGTTGTGAGGTGGTCCGTTCCTTTGGTCTAGAAAAACATTTCTCAGGTGCCAGCAGGGAAGTTGCCTTTCTTCAAGGAGGTTTAGAGCACATTCGTGAACTCTTTCTATTTTCCACATGGGAATGTCTTTGCTTGACAGCTTGGAGTAAAATCTGCTTTGGAAGTATGACACTAAGTTTAGGAAAGTCATGGCTTGTCCACCTTAACTGATTGTTACCAGAGCCTCATTGTTCGAAGAGGCCCTCACTTCTGGAAGTGAATATGTGTAACAATCTGGTGGTAATGTGATTTATGTGAACTGAACAGTTCAGAGAGGAAAAGGATCATTTTTGGAAGGTAGGGCAGAAAAGGTTGCATTGTTTTCCCAAGTGTATAGAGGACTTCTGGAGCAGTTTACCTGTTTTTACAATTAACAATGATTTGCAGTAAACCATTGAAAGAATTCTGGAATTTCCTGTCTTAGGGAAGAGAAGACTTTTTTCCAAATACATATTATATATGACAAGATAGGTATCCTATAAGATATATCAGGGAACTATCCTGGAGGTGGTACTGATGCAGGATCTCAACCCAAAATTGTGAATATCACTTTCCCACCACAAGTGCTACCTGGCGTGTTGAGTTCCTCCAGCAGTTTGTATTTTTTGGTCCAGATTATAGCTCCTGCAGTCTCTTGTGTTTACAGTCTTCTGCACTAGCTTTTAGTGGCCCAAAGCAATCAAAAACAAGTTTTCCACAATAAGATTGATCTATTATGATCCAGCATAGTCCTTCCAACGGGACTCTTTAGTATTACTATTTTGGAGGCTGTGACGTCCCAGGATGATGATAATGATGGCAAATCAGAATCAGAATCAAAATCAGGTTTTAAATCACTGGCATATGTCATGAAATTTGTTGTTCTGTAGCAGCAGTATAGTGCAACATATGATTTTTTAAAAACTATAAGTTACAATAACGAGTGTGTGTGTGTGTGTGTATGTATATAGTTAAAAAAGTTGTGCAAAAAGAGAACAAAATACAGAAAAAGTAATGCACATGGATTCATTCTCCATGCAGAAATCTGATGGCTGAGGGAAAGAAGCTGTTCCTAAAATGCTGAGTGTGTGTCTTCAGGCTCATGTACCTCGTTGCACAGTCTGGAGCAACCAACCAAATATGTCAATTGTTCCTTATTTTGATTGGTTGCTATCTGGATTAATTTACATCAAATTTCATTCTATTACACCACAAATCCAGGGCTTTACAGAATGTGAGCAGTAGTTCAGTGAAGATAGCAGATACCATCTGCTTTACCAAATGAACTGCATTAAGTACTTACATTCTATGAACCTGATACATTGATTGTTTTAGCTTTCAATATCTCAGTAAGTGAAGGTGAAGCAAACCTTTAAATCCTGGAAATCTGAAACTCTCAGCAGGTGAGGCCATACTTGTGGAAAGAGAAAGAGTTGAAAATAATAAGCCAATTTCTCTTTCTGCAGATGCTGCCTCATCTTCTGAGTTTTACCAGCACCTTTTATGGAAAAGAGAGATGCATGTTCACCACAGATAGCACCACAGATTATTCTTCAAGGCCATATCTAACATTGCCTTTCTGTACTAGACAGATTTAAACTATATTTTAATAAGGAAGTTGATCAAAGTATATTACATTAACAAAAAAGGTAATAAATGATAGGAAGGGCAGATTTTTTTTTAACAACTTAATAGCTTTTCATGGACAAGTCTGAAGAGACTTTAACTCGTCTCAACTGTTCATTTTATAAATGCATTGGGTTGTGCACCGTGGGGCCTGGTGAAAAGACCTGTCCACTTACAACTGTATTAAAATTTTATTGTTCATCCTCAATTTAAGCCGAAATTTACAGATCTGTTGTTACTCTGCTGTCTGTTTGATATCTTGTCATGCTCTTTGACACAGACAGAAGGTAACATACACCGAAAGTGTCAATGAAGCATTTCAATTCATAAGCCTATTCTTCCATCTGGATCTTCCTAGCTAATATTTTACAGTCAGGAGATGTAAACTAAAGCAGCTGAGGATGTTACACACCATGTTTCCCAGCTAAGAATCCCTACTGGCCTCAAAATCATCACTGGGTATTTGATTAAGGCAAACTACCCCAGGCACTCTGTGCTAATGATGTATGAAGCTCATGAAAACTCATGGAAATTAATGAGGATCTTGACTGCTTGCAACCTGGAATGTTCGATTTTACTTCAAATTGTCAGAAAATGCACTTTAACTTGTCACTACCATTTCAGCTTCTGTCAATTCCATATGGCTCTCAACATTAATTCCTGACTTTCTTCAGAATAATAATACTGATTGTTTATTATTTGGGTATAATTCAAAGAAATTAACTTATTTAATACTCATTTTGAAATATACAGTATATGTTGTTCCAAGATCAGAACTTTTGAAGAATTGTTCAAACCACATGAGAACTGAAACTTTGCAGCTTTGTTGTTTCACAGTTGTTTCTATTTTTATTTTTTAAAGTAAAGAAGTGTTGCCACGGAGACTGAAATATTTAGCAGCACACTGTGGGCAGAATTTTTTAATACACGTGACAATGATAGATGCATGCAATATCAACATGAATTGTAGTTCAGGTTTTGATTAATTGTATAAGTGTAATAAAAATAATTTGCAGAAATACTGAATCGCCTGTTATTTGCTCTGATGACCACAGCATTGTTTATAGAATTCACTAACTATAGTTTTCTCACTAACTATAGTTTTCTCACTAATAAGAGCTCTTATAAAAAGATCTACCCTGATCAAAGTTCAAAGTTAGTTTTGTTACCAAAGTATTTAAATGTCCCCAAATACTACCCTGAAATTCAATGTCTTGTAGGCATTCATAGTAGAACAAAGTCCAATAGAATCAGTGCAAAACTAGACACAAAGACTGACAAATGATGCAAATACAAAAAGAAACAAGTAATGATAATTAATTAATAAGACTGTGAACATGAGTTGTAGTCATATTATATGGTACTTTTCACAACTTTGGTATATACTACAAGTAAAACATGTTACCGCTAAGAAAGCATTTCTGAAGAAGCGTTACAGTTTTAAAATGGTAGGAAGAGCAACAGCCGATTTCTACAGCCAACATGCAGAATGCAAGGAAATAGAAGCAGAAGGAGCCCATTCAGCATTTTATGTTTGATTTGCCATTCAGTAAGATAATGGTTGATCTTTCACTTCTGCAGCACTTTCTTTTGCTTATTCCATACACTTTATTCTCTTAAAATCCAAAAATCTATCAAACCTTGATCTAATCAATCATGGCTGAACAATCACAGTCTCTGGTCATGTTGACTGACTGTTATGGTGCCGGCGTATTGGGCAGCAATGAAGATCTTCCATCTCTGGCCGTGTTCACGACTTCCTTCATCATTTCAGCAGCTTCCTCTCAGTTTACTATCAGTCATGCACGTCCTGGGTGGAGACTCGGGAATACTGTCACTCACAGATGTAGAAGTTTTGTTTGACCAGTCAAGGATGTTAGCCCTGAGCTTAATCTGGAGATTCGGTGGACAGCTCTTAGTCTGGCCTCTACCCTTTGACCTGTTTGGCATAGGTGACTCTACCTGGAGTCAGAGCATAACACCCTGATTCCAGCCAACATAGCCCCCGGGTCATTGAGGCACACAAACCTCTACTTCATAACAAGGTTGTGGTCTACTTGGAGGGAAGTATTTTTTATATCCTGTGAAATACCTCTATGTGAAGTAAGGCACCTCTAATTGACTAGCATTCCTGGAGGTACTGGAGTGCTAGCCAGAACGTCTCTAGAAAGAGTCAATTCCAAACCCCTCTGACCTTAGCAGTGAGACTGTTTTATAAAATGCTCATACTTTCAAATAGACTACTGCGAGGAGATTATTCCTTGTGGAATTCAAAAGAATTGCAGAAGCTCAACATTTTGTGTTTTATTTCTTCTCAGCAGCTAGATTTCAAGATTTCACCATTCTGTCTTAACATAGCCCCAAAAAACTTGGAAAATCTATGAATGATAATAGGGTGTAAATGTTTCACACCTATGGTTGCTTTGCTTCAATTGTCTTCTCAATATAATTGTTAGCTCGGTGGTAAATAGTCCAGCTAATATGAAGATACGTATGTTTATGTGCTTAAATGAATCATTCTTACGAAAGATCAACTTATAGAAAACCTGTTTCTATATTAATGCACAAAAACAATCTCCGTGGATCAAGAAGCAGCACTGAGGAAAGTTATTTAAAACCAGCCACATCTGAAATTAGAATATACATTCCAATCTCACATTGAGTGGAGGTGAAGGTCAAGTCAAGTCACTTTTATTGTCATTTCGACCATAACTGCTGGTACAGTGCATAGTAAAAATGAGACAATGTTTTTCAGGACCATGGTGTTACATGGCACAGTACAAAATCCAGACTGAACTACGTTAAAAAAAAACAACACAGAGAAAGCTACACTAGACTACAGACCTACACTGGACTGCATAAAGTGCTCAAAAACAGTGCAGGCATTACAATAAATAATAAACAGGACATTAGGGCAAGGTGTCAGTCCAGGCTTCAGGTATTGAGGAGTCTGATAGCCTGGGGGAAGAAACTGTTACGTAGTCTGGTCGTGAAAGCCTGAATGCTTCAGAGCCTTTTCCGAGACGGCAGGAGGGAGAAGAGATTGTATGAGGGGTGCATGGGGTCCTTCATAATGCTGTTTCCTTTGCGGATGCAGTGTGTAGTGTAAATGTCCGTGATGACGGGAAGAGAGACCCCGATGATCTTCTCAGCTGACCTCACTATCTGCTGCAGGGTCTTGCGATCCAAGATGGTACAATTTCCGAACCAGGCAGTGATGCAGTTGCTCAGGATGCTCTCAATACAACCCCTGTAGAATGTGATGAAGATGGGGGGTGGGAGTTGGACTTCCCTCAGCCTTCGCAGAAAGTAGAGACGCTGCTGGACTTTCTTTGCTATGGAGCTGGTGTTGAGGGAACAGGTGAGATTCTCTGTCAGGTGAACAGCAAGAAATTTGGTGCTCTTTACGATCTCTACCGAGGAGCCGTCGATGTTCAGCGAGGAGTGGTCGCTCTGTGCCCTCCTGAAGTCAACAACCATCTCTTTTGTTTTGTTCACATTAAGAGACAGGTTGTTGGCTCTGCACCAGTCCGTTAGCCGCTGCACCTCCTCTCTGTAAGCTGACTCGTCGTTCTTGCTGATGAGACTCACCACAGTCATGTCATTGGCGAACTTACCATATAACATATAACCATATAACAATCACAGCACGGAAACAGGCCATCTTGGCCCTCCTAGTCCGTGCCGAACTCTTAATCTCACCTAGTCCCACCTACCCGCACTCAGCCCATAACCCTCCACTCCTTTCCTGTCCATATACCTATCCAATTTTACCTTAAATGACACAACTGAACTGGCCTCTACTACTTCTACAGGAAGCTCATTCCACACAGCTATCACTCTCTGAGTAAAGAAATACCCCTCGTGTTTCCCTTAAACTTCTGCCCCCTAACTCTCAAATCATGTCCTCTCGTTTGAATCCTTGATGATATGGTTCGAGCTGTGTGTTGCAGCACAGTCGTGGGTCAGCAGAGTGAAAAGCAGTGGAATGAGCACGCAACCCTGGGGAATCCCCATGCTCAGTGTGATGGTTTTGGAGATGTTGCTCCCAATCCAGTCTAGGAAGTCTAGGATCCAGTTGCAGAGGGAGGTGTTCAGGCCCAGTAGGCTCAGCTTTCCAATCAGTTTCTGAGGGATGTTTGTGTTGGATGCTGAACTGAAGTCTATGAACAGCATCCAAACGTATGTCTTTTTTGTCCAGGTGGGTTAGGGCCAGGTGGAGGGTGGTGGCAATGACATCATCTGTTGAATGGTTGGGATGGTACACAAACTGCAGGGGGTCCAGTGAGGGGGGCAGCAGGGTCTTGATACGCCTCATGACAAGCCTGTCGAAACACTTCATGATGATGGATGTAAGTGCAATGGGACGGTAGTCATTCAGGCGGGACACTGAAGACTTCTTCAGCACGGGGACGATGGTGGCGGCCTTGAAGCATGTTGGAACGGTGGCGCTGCTCAGGGAGATGTTGAAGATGTCAGTGAGAACATCTGCTAGCTGGTTTGCACATCCTCTGAGCACTCTACCAGGGATGTTGTCTGGTCCAGCAGCCTTCCGTGGGTTGACCCTGCACAGGGTTCTTCTCACATCGGCCATGGAGAGAGACAGTACCTGGTCATTCACAGGAGGGGAGGACTTCCTCGCCGCCACATCATTTTCCATCTCAAACCGGGCGTAGAAGTTACTCAGCGCATCTGGGAGGAAAGCATCACCTGCACAGTCAGGTAATGTTGTCTTGTAATTGGTGATGTCCTGGATCCCTTCCACATGTGCCGCGTGTTGCCGCTGTGCTGGAAGTAACTGTGGATTAGCTGGGCATTTGCACGCTTTGCCCCTCTGATGGCTCGGGACAGTTTGGCTCTTGCTGTTGTTAGAGCTGCCTTGTTGCCTGCTCTCAAGGCAGAGTCGCGGGACCTCAGCAGCACACGCACCTCTGTGGTCATCCATGGCTTCTGGTTAGAGCATGTAGTGATGGTCTTGGACAGAGTAACATCATCAATGCACTTGCTGATGTAGCTGGTCACTGATGCTGTGTACTCCTCTAAGCTGGTAGAGTCGCCATCGGTTGCAGCCTCCCTGAACATGTGCCAGTCAGTGTGATCAAAGCAGTCTTGAAGAGCAGAGATGGCTCCTGCTGGCCAGGTTTTCACCTGCTTCTGAACTGGTCTGGAGCGCCTGACTTCATCTTCATCAGGTAAGCAACTGATTCAGATATAGGACACATAGGAACACAAGAGCAAGATTGGAACAAAAACAAATGATTCACAGCAGATTGGACTTACTGGTAATCATCTACCTTCCACCTGTCCAAGCTCACTTACTCTTTTCAGATGTCCATCTGATGTAACTGTGCTTGATCAGCTTCACCTATGACTAGAAGAAGTTATTAACTGATGAACAGGTGCTTTCAATTTACAGTACATGTGATCTGCCACCAGCACTGTACAGTGACAAATTCAAACATTAGTATGTTTATATTTCGGAATGAATTACTGTTTACATTATCATACTTGTTGATCGGGGATGCTGGAGATATGAATCTGTGTTATATACAAGAGGTTATGTAGCATGCAGGCAGAGCGCTTTTGCCCAGTTTCTGCAGTGCCTGAAGAATGCTGTTAAGTATTGTCAATGCAAAATGAAGACCAGTTTCAAGGATACCGTGGGCCAGTCGATCCCTGATCTCCTGTCCTTTTATTTACTACTCTGTTACTTCATCCATGTTATTAATTAGAGCAAAGAACATTGAACATGGAAATCTACAGCAAATTACAGATCCTTCGGCCCACAAGGTTTTGCCAACATACTCTAGAAACTGCCTAGAACTTCCCTACCATATAGTCCTCTATTGTCCTGCACTCCAAGTAACTATCTAGGAGTCTCTTAAAAAACCCGATTGTATCTGCCTCCACCACCATCACTGGCAGTGCATTTCATGCACCCATGACTCTCTGTATGAAAAACTTATCTCTGACGTCCCCCTTGTACCTACTTCCAAGCACCTTAAAACTATGACCTCTCGTGTTAGCCATTTCAGCCCTGGGAGAAAGCCTCTGACCATCCACATGGTTGATGCCTGTCATCATCTTATATACCTCTGTCAGGTCACCTCTGATCATCTGTCACTCCAAGGAGAAAAGGCCAAGTTCACACAACCTATTCACGTAAGGCATGCTCTCCATTCTAGGCAACATCCTTGTAAGTCTCCTCTGCACTCTCTCTATAGTATCCACCTCTTTGGTGTAGTGAGGTGACCAGAACTAAACACAATACTCCAAGTGGGGTCTGACCAACGTCTTATATAGCTATAATATTACATTACGGCTCTTGAACTCAATCCCACGGTTAATGGAGGCCATCACACCATACTCCTTAACAACACTGTCAACCTGCGCAGCAGCTTTGAGTGTCCTGTAGACACGGACCCCAAGATCTGTCTGATCCTCCACACTACCAGGAGTCTTATCATTAATATTATATTCTGTCTTCAAATTTTACCAAAATGAACCACTTCACACTTATCTGGCTTGAACTCCATCTGCCACTTCTCAGCCCAGTTCTGCATCTCATCAATGACCTGCTGTAACCTCTGACAACCCTCCAGACTATGCACAACACCCTCAAACTTTTGTCATCAACAAATTTACTAACCAACCCTTCTACTTCCTCATCCAGGTCATTTATAAAAATCACAAAATGGAGGGGTCCCAGAACAGATCCCTGTGGAACACCACTGATCACAACCCCCATGCAGAATACGAACCATCTACAACCACCCTTTGCTTTCTGCAGGCAAGCCAATTCTGGATCAACAAAGTAAGGTCTCCTTGGATCTGATGCCTCCTTGCTTTCTGAATGAGCCTCGGGGGGGAACTTCATCAAATGCCTCACTGAAATCCATATACACTGCATCCACTGCTCTACCTTCATCGATGTGTTTTGTTACATCCTCAATGAATTCAATCAGGCACAGAAGGCATGACCTGCCCTTTACAAAGCCATGCTGACTACCGCTAATCAGATTACATCTCTCCAAATGCTTATAAATCCTGCCTCGCAGGACCTTCTCCAACAACTTGTCCGTTACTGAAGTAAGACTCACTGGTCTATAATTTCCTGGGTTTTCTCTACTCTGTTTCTAGAACCAGGGAACAATATTTACAGCCCTTCAATCCTCTGGTAGTTCTGTCCCTATTGATGATGCGAAGAACATCCCCAGAGGCTCAACAGTCTCCTCCCTCACTTCCCACAGTAGCCTGGCCTTCCCACAGTCACCAGATCTTGTCCAGACCCAGTGACTTAACTAACTTATTTTTTTTTAAATCTCCAGTATATCCTCTTTCTTAATGTCTACATGCTCAAGCATTTCAATCCACTGTAAATCATCCCCACAATTGCCAAGGTCTTTTTCCCTGGTGAATACTGAAGCAAAGTATTCATTAAGTACCTCCGCTATCTCCTCTGACTCAATGCACATGTTTCCACTATCACACCCGATTGGTCCTATTCTCACATGCTCATCCTCTTGCTCTTCACATACTTGTAGAATGCCTTGGAGTTTTCCTTAATCCTGTCTGCCAAGGCCGCCTCATGGCCCCATTCTAGCTCTTCTAATTTCATTCTTAAGCTCCTTTCTGGCAACCTTGTAATTTTCTAGAGCTCTAGCAGTGCTTAGTTTCTCGAACCTTTCACAAGCTTTTCTCTTCTTCTTCACTAGATTTTGTACATTCTTTGTACACCATGGTTCTTTTACCCTATCACCCTTCCCCTGCCTCAATGGAATATACCTATGCAGAATACCATACAAATGTTCCCTGAAAATATGCCACATTTCTGTGTACATTTCCCTGACAACATCTGCTCCCAATTTATGTTTCCAAGTTTCTGCCTAATAGCATCATATTTCTCCCTACCCCAATTAGCTGCATCCCTAGCTCTGGTGATCAAAGTGCCAATGAAGATAATTTGGTATGTCATATTTCATGACAATGTCAAATTTGATATAAAAATATAGACTTATTTCAGAACATTATCCACAAACGCATCCATTTAAGCAAAGTATGTGATTAAGGTAGCACATAACATGAATCCTATACCAAATTTGACAGCAATCAACTTTTGTATCCATTACTGTCAAATGGTTCTCCGGATATTGGCTGCACTCTGTTACTGGCCCAAAATTCAGTTCCATAGCTCATACTTTCTCACAATGGACATTACTTTGTACCAAAACTATGTCAGCGTCTCTTGTGGTCCAATCTGACCTAACAAGATCATTTGCTAGGTTGTTAGTATGTAGATGCAAAAACATCCATATTGGTCTATATTCACTGAAATGTAGAAGAACAAGAGGTGACCTTCTTGAAACATACAGGACTTTTAAAATAAATGACAGATCTTGAGGTTAGTTGACATAGAATGCTAACTATGAGCACTAGATTCTGCAGGTGCTGGAGGAACAGAGTTCTTACTCAGTCTACTGAATCTGCTGAGTTCCTCCATCATTTTGTATGGAATGCCTATTGACGCTCGTGCAGCTACTTGGGAACTTAGCCCTCCAGTTACTGCCCTCCATTGACCTCACATGGCACAATACATGTTCAGCAGCAGAAAGGCACTCTCCTCCCACCACAGCCATCTGTAAACAGTTTTAATTATTGGTTGATTTCTTCAGGATGTGCCTTTGATTTTGAAAATGTTTGATATTGTTTGGGGTCATCCCAAAAGACGTTAAGGATTGTGTGGATTTCAAATGTCGAAGGATGCATTGCTGGCATATTTCTCCTGCAGTAACCATCAAGAATCAGAGAAGGTGGCATAAATGCACTGGTTAATTCACTGGCATTTCCACATGCTTGATCCCTGTGTCTTTCTTGATGGTAGAAGTTGTGGACTTGGAGGTGATGCTAGGATACACAAGTGTCAAAGACTGAGGGATTGAATGTTTGGGATGGAGGATAAAGTGCTGATCCAGAAGGCTGTTTTGTCCTGGACGATATTACCATTCTTCAGTGTTATTGGAGCTGCAATTGTCCTGGAAAATAGAGAGGATGCTTTCACATTCTTGATTTGTTCCTTGGACATGGTCAGTGACTTACTACAAAATATCCAGGCTCCGATTACTCTTTGAGCCACAACGTTCACTTAGCTAGTCCATCTGGGTTTCTAGTCAATGGAGACCACTGGGATGTTGATGGTGGAGTCTCAGTGATAGTACTGCTGAAGGGACACTGTGAGACTCACCCGTGTTTCAGATGCTCGTTACCTAGCATGTTCTGTAGCTGGAGCATTAGCACTTGTGCCTGTGTCTAATATTGTCTAGGTCTGCTGAATGCAAATGCAGACTATTTCAGTTGCTGAGGAGTTGCAAATAAAATTGAACTTTGTGCTTTCATCAGTGAATATCCCCCACATCTGATTTATACTAGAGAGAAGGGTCACTGATTAAGCAGCTTAAGATACTACACTGCTGAAGAACTCCTGCTAGAATGTCCTAGGTTTGAGATGGCTAACCTGCTGCATTTTACTTTGGATGCTCTTTGATTTCAATTTTATGAGGACTCAAGCCACACTTGTAAATAGCAGACAGACTCATCCCACTTCTGAAATTCAGTCCCTTGGTTTATCTTTGGACTAAAGCTGTGGAGAGACCATGCTGAGCATCAGCGAGTTGGCTGCTGGACAGGTAGGTGCTGTTTGGCAACACTGCCAACAACGCCTCCCATCACTTTGCTGGTGAGGACATAACTGGGCGATTTTCCATCTTGTTAGGTGGATGCCAGTATTGCAAATGTTGGAACAGCTTCGCTGGAAGTGCAGTTTCATTTGGAATCCAGGTCCTCAGTAATACAGCTGGGCTGTTGTCTGGTTCCATAGGCTTTGCTGTATCCAGCCTATTCATGTGGAGTGATTGGAAATGGCAGGAATCTGGCTTCTGTAATTCCTTCACAGAAGAAATTTGAGATAAATCATCAATTGGCACTTAGACTGAACATGGTTGCAAATGCTTCACTCCTGTCTTTAGCCCTTACATGCTGTAACCTGCACTGTTGAGCAGGAGGATGTTCTTGAGCCTCCCTGCCCCACCCTTCATCCATTTGCAATGTTTAGAGCTGCTTAAATCTGTATTACTATTTGCAATGTATGTGTCATTGCAGAACTTTGAACCAAGCCATGGATCATCTATAATAACAACTTCTAAAAGACAGATGGACAGGTACATGGATTGGAAAGTCTTAAAAGGTTATGGGCCAAGCACTGGCAAATGGATTAGCTTGATGGGCATGGACCAACTGAGCCAAAGGGCCTGTTTCTGTGCTATATAGCCCTATGAGACTGTGTGCTACAAGTCTATGCTCCAAGTTCTGTGCTCCTGCAAGCTGATTACGCTGCTTTGTTCACGTGCAATCATATGTAACAAGATCACAGGTTGGCACCTGATTTTTAGGTACACCTGATACTGCTCCCAGCATGCCTTTTTACATTCCTTACTGAACAAGGGCAGATGCAGTGGGACAGTCATAATGACAGAATGGGGGTTGTGTTAGGTCTGAGGTTTAAGTTTGTGATGGTGTACCTTTCTGCAGCCGCTGATGATCCACTGTTCCTTGACGATGCCAGGTTTTGAGTGCGAGTGTAAGATTTGATTCTCAGTGTGAAGTCAGGGCAGATGGTCCGGTCGGCTCTTCTACTGCTACTGTCACTTGCGTCAGGTTGCTCATTGAAGATAAGGTTGACTAGGTTTCACCTTCATGTTGGCTTGCTTGCTACATGCTGCTAAAAGATGATTCAATGGGCTGTTCACAGTCTAGTTCAAGTTCAAGTTTACTGTCATCCATTCAATCATATACATATATATCACAAACTGAACAGCATTCCTCTGGACCAAGGTGCTCAACACTGTAACTCCCACACAACACATAAAGTAATATTACCACAAATAAGTTTACAAAATATATTGCATAGGACTGATATTTAACATAAGGTGCATTTATGACACAAGTTAAAAGGTAAACAGTATAATGCAACTGGCACTTCAGAAGAGATGAGACTTGTGCGGTAGCGAAGAGTTGAGATGGCTCATGGCCTGTGGGTAGAAGCTGTTTCCCATCCTAACAGTCTTTGCACTAATGCCATGGTACCTCCTGCCTGATGGGAGGGGTTCAAAGAGATTGTGGGACAACTCTTAGGGTCCTATGTGCACAGTGCTCCTGATAAGTATCTCAGATGGAAGGGAAACCTCAATGTTTCTCTCAGCAGTCTTCACAATCCGTTGCAGGGACTTGTGGTCGGATGCTCTGCAATTCCCAGACCAGACAGTGCTCAAATGTGCTCCTGTAAAGATTGGTTAAAATGGGGGTGGAGCCTCACTCACCTCAATCTCCTCAGGAAGTGAAGATGCTGCTGTGTTTTTTTTGACTAAAGGGGTGGTATTGAGGGACCAGGTGAGATCGACCATTATGTGCACTCCTAGAAACTTGGTGCTCCTAACTGTCTCCATGGAGGAGCCGTTTATGTGCCGTGAAGAGTGATCAGCCTGCACCTTCCTGAAGTCTACAAATACCTCTTTAGTCTTGTCCATGTTGAGTCTCAGTTGTTGTCTTCACACCATACTACAAGCCACCCTACCTTCTCTCTGTATGCTGTCTCATCATCATTGTTGATGAGGCCAACCACTGTTGTATCATCAGCAAACTTGATGATTTGGTTAGAGCCTGATCTAACAATACAGTCATGCAACAGCAATGTGACCAGCAGCAGGCCGAATGTGCAGCCCTGGGTAGTACTGGTGCTCAGTGTGGTGGGACTAGAGATGTTGCTTCCAACTTGGACTGACTATGATCTTTCTGTCAAGAAGTTCAAGATCCAGTTGCAGAGAGAGGTGTTGAGACCCAGTGAGAGCAGTTTACCCACCAGTGTCTGTGGGATGTCTATGCCATTATGGTCTTATATCTTTTTATCTACCTGCACTGTACTTTCTGTAACTTTATTTGACATTCTGTTATTGTTTTCCTTTGTGCTACTTCAATTTACTGCTATAATGAACTTATCTGTTTGGATGACATGTAAAATCAAAGTTTTTCACCATACCTTGAAACGAGTGACAATAATTAATTAATTTGCCAATATTTTTCAGAACTTGGTCAGTGGTGGTGTGATCACACTACCCTTGATTATAGACTACAAGGCTCCCCTGCTCAGAGTATACTCTTGTGTCCTTGCTACTTTCAGTAATTATTCAAAGTGTTGCTCAACATGGAGAAGCACTCATGCATCAGCAGAGAGGGGATGGAAGGTGATAATCAGATTGTTTCCTGCTACAAGTGAGATTTAGAAGGAAGTATCCCTCCGAGTTTAGGTGTTCTCTGCCTGTTGCATAGTACTACAGCTCCAGTGCCCTGTGTTCAATCCTGACTTCAGGTGCTGACAGTGTCAAGTTGACACACTCTCTCTTTAACTGAATGATGTTCTGTGGGTGCTACAGTTTTCTTCTAGATCTCAAAGAAGTGCATATTCATTTGTTAATTAGCCACTATAAAATTGGCTCCACTGTGCGGTAGGTGAGTGATAGAAATGGAAGCTGATGAGAAACATGGGGAAAATAAAATAGGATTTGTTTGGGAAGAGTCCAGATAGATGTTTGAATTTGCTAAGGAACTGGAAGACACTCTGCTTCAAAGCTAAAGCTGCTCTACTAATCAGCTACGCTAGGCTTTGGCTGCAATGAAAGACCCACGGCTTCCTGAAAACTTTAATGACTAAATCTATTTTTTGTTCTGTTGTTGAGAAAGAATGGAAGAATACCTAATATGCTTTTAAGAAACAGGCTGTTCTAGAGCTTTTGGAAGATATTGGGACAGGATATATCTAGGTTACTATGTGAAGCGAGGGAAGAGATTGCTGCATCTTTCGAAATGATCTTGGCATCCTCACTGGCCACAGAAGTCATGCGAGAAGATTGATAGATGCAAATATTATTCTTTTGTTCAACAAAGGTATTAGGAGCTCTGTATCACTTTCGCCAATCACCTTTCCAGCTCTTAGCTTCATCCCACCCCCTCCATTCTACTCCTATCATTTCGCATTTCCCCCTCCCCCCTCTACTTTCAAATATCTTACTATCTTTCCTCTCGGTTAGTCCTGACGAAGGGTCTCGGCCCGAAACGTCGACATCGCTTCTCCCTATAGATGCTGACTGGCCTGCTGTGTTCTACCAGCATTTTGTGTGTGTTGTTGTAGGAATTATAGACTAGTTAGTCTTACATCAGTGGTGGGTAAACTGTAGGAGAAGATTCTTAGTGACAGGATTTACAAGCATTTGGAGAAGCAGTCTGATTAAGGATAGTCAGCACGGCTTTGTGAGGGGCAGGTCATGCCTCACAAGCCTAATTGAGCTCCTTGACTATGTGACAAAACAAATTGATGAAGGTAGAGTGAAGGATGTGTTGTATATGGATTGTAGTAAGGCATCTGACAGGGTTCCCTATGGTAGACTCATTTAGAAAGTCAGGAGCATGAGATCCAGGGAAATTTGGCTGAGTGGATTCAGAATTGGCATGCCCTTTGATGGCAGAGGGTGGTAGCAGATGGAGCATATTCTGCTTGGATGTCCATGGCTAAAGGTGTTCTGCAGAGATCTGTTCTGGGACTTCTACTCCTTGTGATTTTTATAAATAATTTAGTTGAGTGGAAGTGTGGATTAGTAAGTTTGCAGATGACACAAAGTTTGATGGTGCTGTTGCGAGTGTAGGCAGTTGTCCTTGGTTACAACAGTACATTGATAGGATGCAGAGCTGGGCTGAGAAGTGGAGATAGAGCCAAGTCTGGAAAAGTGTGAAGTGGTACACTTTTGGAAGGTGGAAATTGAAGACCAAATACAAGGTTAATGGCAGGACTTTTAGCAATGTGGAGGGTCAGAGGGATTTTGGGGTCCATGTCCATAGATCCATCAGAGTTGTCTTGCAAGTTGATAAGGGTTATTAAGAAAGTTAGTCTTCATTAGTCAGGAGACTGATTTCAAGAGCTATGAGGTGTTGAGTCCAAGAGTGAGGAATCATGTTGCAACTAGTGAAACATTAATTAGACCACACGGAGTATTGTGTGCAGTTCTGATTGCTCCATTATAGGAAGGATGTGGAGTCTGTGGAAAGGGTGCAGAAGACATTTATCAGGATTCTGCCGAGAATAGAGCAAGGAAAGATTTGACAAACTTGAATGGTTTGAATTGTTCTCCTCAGAGTGTGGGAGACTGTGGGGAGACATGACAGAGCTATGAGTGGCAAAGACAGAATAGATAGTCAGAACCTGTTTCCCAGGCTAGAAAAGTCAAACACCAGAGGACATGCTTTTAAGGTTAGAGAGGGTGTTTGAAGGTGATGTGAGGGGCAAGGTTTTTACACAGAATATTAGGTGCCTGAAATGGGTTATCGGGGTAGTAATGGAAGCTTGGTAAAATTTAAGAGGCTTTTTGATAGACACACAAATATGAAGGGAATGGAGAGATACGGATGGTACACAGGATGGCATTCATTATAAATTAGCTGCAAGATCAGCACAACATCACAGGCTGATTGGCCTGTCCGTTGCTGTCCTGTTCTATGAGTTATTAAATGGCAAATGTAGACTATTTCACTTGCATGATGCCTGTGATATCTGAATCAGCTAGGGTCAGTTGGAATGAGCCTGGACTGGGAAAAAAACTTTTGCTTTGAGTATGTATAGTTTTGTTTAATTAGTGTATCAAAGGTGAGGTTTTGGTTCATTTGCCTGTGTAATGTACAAATCCCTGAAGGCATGGTAGAGCAGTGATTCTGTGAATGAGATTTCACTAATTGCTCTTTGGATATTCTTAAACAGACTAACAAAGAAACTTGAATCAATTTCAGTCAGGGGGATAATGAAATCTTGTGCAATCGACAAGAGATGGCTGACTAGGTGAATTCAGGCAACTGGCATGCTTCCTCAGTAAAAAAAAACTCTTCCATGAGCTGAAGAAAGCAAAAGGGAATCAGTAACATAGAGGAGAGAGCACAGTGTAGGCAATTTAGCCCACGGTGTTGTGCTGACTTGTTTATTTACTTACTGAGATATAGTGTGAAATAGGCTCTTACAGCTTTTCGAGCCACGCCACTCAGCAATTTCCCAACTTAACCTGAGCCCAATCACATTGTAATCACAGGAAAATTTACAATAACCAATTAATCTATCAACCTGTACATAATATACCGGTTAATTGGTCATTGTAAATGGTCCTGTGATTAGGCTAGGATTTCTGGGTTGTTTGTTCAGTGGGCCTGTATCTCTAAACCACTGTAATATCAGGTGTGGTAGTAAAGGCAGATACAAAGATGTATCTATATATGAAAAGCCTAGATAGAGTGGACATAGAGAGGATGTTTCCTATATTGGGGAAGTCTAGGGATAAAGGGCTCAGCCTCAGAATAGAGAGACATCCATTTGGAACAGAGATGAGGAGGAATTTCTTTGGCCAGAGGGTGGTGAATCTGTGGGCTTCATTGCAACAGATGGCTGTGGAATCCAAGTCTTTGGGTGTATTTAAAGCAGAGGCTGATAAGTTCTTAATTAATTAGGGAGACAATGATTACAAGGAGGAGGCAGAATGAGATTGAGAGGGATGATATTATAAATCAGCCATGATGGAATGGCAGAGCAGGCTCAATAGACTGAATGGCCTAACTCTGCTCCTTATGGTGACTATAAAATATTCCGCTCTATTTTTAGATAGTCCTTTATACTGTCTACAACTTCACCAGTCTTAAGGCTGATTTATACTTGTGTGTCACATCTATGCTGTAGGTACCGCGTACCCTACGCTGTAGAGTGATGTGCACCTCCCCAGAAAAGTAACACAAGCATTATGGCGACGCAGACCGCAACAACTGTGATTGGTCCACTTGATAGCATCTCATTTCCTCCTATGCATTTCTACTTGCTTCTTCTCCGCCATGTCTGTACACCGATGCGAAATAGATGAACCAAATCGTCAAATCTACCTGCTGACATGCGAAAATGTTTGAAATCCATTTCCTCCTCTATGTCTCTCACAAAGAAACTCAACACAGTGACATAGAAACCCCATCGCCAACTAACGTTTTGGCACACACGATGCTCGCTACGGCGTACAGCGACGCAGAAGTTAAAATCAGGGCTACGGCATAGGCTGTGGCGTAGCTCGTACGCACAAGTATAAATCAGCCTTTAGTGTCATCTGCAAATTTGCTACTCTACCCATCTACATTTTCATCTAAATCATTGAAAAATACTGTATTACAAACAATATAGGTCCAAACACTACTAATGCCACTGTTCATTGACCTCCAGCCAGACCTTTAACTTTTTGTTTTCTATGGACAAGCCAATTATGAATCCAAACTTTCAATTCACTCTGGATCACAAACATCTTTATCTTCTGAATCACCTACTTTGATAGACCTTATTAAATGCCTTACTAAGGTCCATGTACATAATGTTCACCATGAGGTTCACTGGCCCATAATTACCTGGTTTATCCCTATTTCCCCCTTGAACAAATGAACAACATTTTCTACTCTTCTGACCTTCAGGACCTCAGCCATTTTTTGTGATGAATAATCTAACAATTTATTCTTAACGCCCGAGCAATCTCCTCACTTTCATCTTTCAATTTTCTGGGGTATATGCTATCAGGCTATGAGGACTGATCTGCCTTACTGTGATTCAGAGACCCAGCCCTACCTCCTCCTTAATCTCAAAATATCCCAACACATTAACATCCCCCACTCTGTTTTCACGGTCTTCCATTTCTTTCCCATATAATACTTCAGCCTCAAACTTAATACCTCAGACACTTGCTCGGACTCCAAGCTCAAATTTCTCCCTTTATTCTTGAGTGGACCTTCCCTCTCCTTACTTATCACCTTTTTCTTAATAGAGGTATAAAATGCCTGGGGATTATGCTTATTCTCTAAGGATATTTCATGGTCTCTTTTGGCCTTCCTAATCACCTGCTTGAGCACTCTCCTGCTAGCTTTATATTCCACAAGGGCACAGAATTTAGCTTCCTAAACCTTGCATATGCTTTCCTTTCCTTCCTATTAAAATTAGGACCTCTTGGGTCATCCAAGGTTCCCTTACCATCCTTGTCTTTAGCCCTTACCAAAATATGCTGATCCAGACTCTGATCAGCTGGTCTTTCAACAACTCCCGCATTTCATATGTGGACTTGTCCAACAGCTGCTGTTCGCAATCAATGCTCTTTCGCATCTGTTTTATCCTAAACACAAGAGATCCTGCAGATGCAGGAAATCCGGAGCAATGAACACAAAATGCTGGAAGAACTCAGCAAATCAGGCAGTACTTATGGAAAAAACAGTTGATGTTTCAGACTGAGGCCCTTCATCAGGAGGGTGTTGCAATGCAATAAACATGGCAGTCAATTCATATAGGAGAATGAGGAGGTGATAGAGAGGGATGTAGTCACCCCCTATATTGCAGGAGACAGGCAAGTAGGGGAAATGCACAGCCAATGTAGAGCACATTTGTGACAGTTCCCCACCATAATATATAACATTAGACACTATTAAGGGGGACAATCTACCAGGGAGGACCCACAATGACCAGGACTTCAGCACTGTCTGGTGCTGTGGCTCTGAAGAGCAGAAAGGTGAAGCAAACAATTGGTAGGAGATTCTGTAATCAGAGAAACAGAGACAAGGTTCTATGGACTTGATAGAGACACCCAGATGGTATGTTGCCTCCCTAGTGTCAGGATCAGGGACGTCTCAGACTGTGTCCACAGCATTCTCAAGGGCAAGGGTGAGCAGCAAGAGGTTTTGGTATATATTGGCACCACTGATGTAGGTAGACAAGATAAGGTCCTGAAGGGAGATTTGAGGGAGCTGGATAGAAAGCTGAGAAACAGGACCTCCAGGGTAGTAATCACTGGATTGCTGCTTATATCACATGCTAGTGAGGGTAAGTATAGGATGATTTGGCAGGTGAATGCGTGGCTGAGGAACTGGTGCAGGGAGCAGGGGTTAGATTGATGGATGATTGTGATCTCTTCTGGGGAAGGTATGACCTGTACAAAAGGGATGGGAAACACCTGAACCAGAGTAGATCCAATATCCTTGCAGGCAAGTTGGGCAGGATTGTTCAGTTGGTTTAAACTAAATTGCCAGGGGGACAGAATGGTAGTGCTGAAGACGACATAGTTGGATTACAAACAGGCAATGTGTAGTGAGATACCTAGCAAGGTGGGGCTGATGATAGGACAAAATTGCAGTCAACAGGATAAAAGGTGGACAAAATTGAAAGGGGTCAATACAGGACTAAAGGTGTTATATTGGATGTGTGCAGTATACATAATAAGATCGATGAACTTGTAGCACAGTTACAGATTGTCAGTTATGGTGTTGTAGGCATCACTGAATCATGGCTGAAAGATTATAGCTGGGAGCTTAATGTACAAGGATACACATTATATCAAAAGGATAGACAAGAAGGCAGAGTGGGTGACATGGCCCTGTTGGTAAAAAATGAAATTAAAACATTAGAAAGAGGTGACATGGGGTTGGAAGATGTTGAATCATTGTGGATAGAGTGAAGGACTGCAAGGGTAAAAAGACCCTGATGGGAGATACATACAGAGCCCCAAACAGTAGTAAGGATGTGGTCTACAAATTACAATGGGAGATAGAAAATTTATGCTAAAAGGGCAATAGCACAATAGTCATGGGTGTTTTCAATATGCAGGTAGATTGTGAAGATCAGGTTGCTATGGGATTCCAAGGGGGGGGGGGTTGTTCTAGAAGCCTGCGAGATGGCTTTTTAGAGAAGTTCATGGATCCCCTATTCTGAATCCCCTATCCAGAATAGGGGATCAGCTATTTTGGATTGGGTATTATATACTGACTCGGAGATGATCAGACAGCTTAAAGTAAAAGAACTCCAAGGCAAAAGTAATCATAACATAATCGACTTCACCCTGGAATTTGAGAAGGAGAAGCTATAGTTAGATGTATGAGTATTATAGTGGAGTAAAGGAAATCACAGAGGCATAAGAGAGGGGTCAGCCAATACTGATTGGAACAAAAACTTGGACGAGATGACGCAGAGCCTCAATGGCTGGATTTTCTGGAAGCAATCAGAAGGCAAAGCATATATACATCCCAAAAAGGAAGAAGCATTCTAAAAGCAAGTTGACACAACCATGGCTAACAGCAGAAGTCAAAGACAACATAAAAGCCAAAGAGTGGGCATATACTAGAGCAAAAATTAGCAGGAAGTTAGAGAATTGGGAAGTTATAAATACTAACAGAAGGCAACTAAGAAGTTATTGGGAAGGTAAAGATGGAAAATAAAAGTTAGCAACCCAATTATATTAAAGAGGATACCAAAAATTTCTTAAGATATATCAAGCATAGAAGAGGTGAGAATGGATATAGAACCACTGATAAACAATGCTGGAGAGGTAGTCATGGTGAACAAGGAAATGGCAGACAATCTGAATAAGTATTTTGCTTTAGTCTTCACCGTGGAAGACACTAGCAAGATGGTAGAAGGTCCAGGTGTCAGGTGTCATGAAGTGTGTGAAGTTACCATTATGAGGGAGAAGGTACTTGGGAAACTGAAAGGTCTGAAGGTTAGTAAGTCACCTGGACTGGATGATGTACACCCTGGGTTTCTGAAAGAGGAGGCTGAACAGATTGTGGGGGCATTAGTAATGATCTTTCAAGAATCATTAGATTCTGGAATGGTTCCGAAACGGTGAAAAATTGCAAATGTTACTCCACTCAAAGAAGGGAGAGAGGCAGAAGAAAGGAAACAATGGGCCAGTTAGTCTGACCTCAGTGGTAGGGAAGATGTTGGAATCAATTATCAAGAATGAGGTCTCAGGGCACATGATAAAATAGGCTGTAGTCAGTTTCCTCAAGGGAATGCCTTGCCTAACAAATCTGTTGTAATTCTTTGAAGAACTAACAAGCAGCATAGACAAAGGAGAATCAGTTGATGTGCACTTGAATTTTCAGAAGGCTTTTAACAGGGGGATTTAGGATGGAGATGAGGAGGAACTGCTTTTCCCAGAGAGTGGTGAATCTGTGAAATTCTGCCTAATAAAGCAGTGGAAGCAGCCTCAGTAAATATATTTAAGGCAAAGTTAGATAGATACTTGCATAGTAAGGGAATTAAGAGTTACGGGGAAAAGGCAGGTAAGTGGAGATGAGTTCATGGCCAGATAGGCCATGATCTTATCGAACGCCAGAGCAGGCTCAACAGCTCAGGTGGCCTACTCCAGCTCCTATTTCTTATGTTCTATAACAAGGTGCCACACATGAAGCTGCTTAACTAGCTACAAGCCCATGATATTAGAGAGATATTAGAAAGAGTGCAGAGACGATTTACTAGGATGTTACCTGGGTTTCAGCACTTAAGTTACAGAGAAAGGTTGAACAAGTTAGGTCTCTATTCATTGGAGCGTAGAAGGTTGAGGGGGGATTTGATCGAGGTATTTAAAATTTTGAGAGGGATAGATAGAGTTGACATGAATAGGCTGTTTCCATTGAAAGTAGGGGAGATTCAAACGAGAGGACATGATTTGAGAGTTAGGGGGCAGAAGTTTAAGGGAAACACGAGGGGGTATTTCTTTACTCAGAGAGTGATAGCTGTGTGGAATGAGCTTCCTGTAGAAGTAGTAGAGGCCAGTTCAGTTGTGCCATTTAAGGTAAAATTGGATAGGTATACAGACAGGAAAGGAGTGGAGGGTTATGGGCTGAGTGCGGGTAGGTGGGACTAGGTGAGATTAAGAGTTCGGCACGGACTAGGAGGGCCGAGATGGCCTGTTTCCGTGCTGTGATTGTTATATGGTTATATGTTATATGATATTAGAGGAAAGATTCTAGCATGGACAAAGCAGTGGCTGATTGGCAGGAGGCAAAGAGTGGGAATAAAGGGAGTCTTTTCTGGTTGGCTGCTGGTGACCAGAGGTGTTTTACAGGAGTCTGTTGGGACTGATTCTTTTACGTAATATGTCAATGATCTGGATGATGGCGTTGATGATTTTGTTGTAAAGTTTACAGGTGATATGAAGGTAGGTGGAGGGCAGGAAATTTTGAAGAAATAGGGAGGCTGCAGAAGTGCTAAGGCAGATTAGGAGAATGGGAAAATAAGCTACAGATGGAATGCAGTGTTGGGAAGTGTATGGCCATGGACTTTGATAGAAGAAATGAAAGGTAGACTATTTTCTAAATGGAGAGAAAATACAAATAACTGAGGCGCAAAGGGAATTGGGAGTCCTTGTGCAGGATTCCGTAAAGGTTAATTTACAGGTTAAGTCTGTGGTGATGAAGGCAAAGGTGATGTTAGCATTCAGTTCTAGAGAACTAGAATATAAAAGTAAGGGAAAATGTTGAGATTTTAAGAAGCACTGGTGAGGCCTCTCTTGGAATCCTGTGAGTAGTTTTGGGCGCCTTATCTTACAAAAGATGTGCTGAAACTGGAGAGGGTTCAAAGGAGGTTCACAAAAATGATTCCAGGATTGAATGGCTTGTCATACCAAGACTATTTGATGAATCTGGGCTTGCGTTCACTGCAATTCAGAAGAATGAGGGGTGACCTAATTGAAACCTCTCAAATGGTGAAAGACCTTGATAGAGTGGATGTGGAGAGGATGTTTCCTATGGTAGGAGAGTCTAAGACCATAGGGCACAGCCTCAGAACAGGGAGGCATCCTTTTAGTATGGAGAAGGAATTTTTTAGCCAGAGAACAGTGAATTTGTGGAATTAATTGCCACATGCAGCTGTGGAGGCCAAGTCTTTATGTATATTTATGGCAGAGGGTGATAGATTCTTGATTGATCAGGGCAAAAAGGGATACAGGGAGAAGGCTGGAAATTGGGGCTGAGAAGGAACATGGAACAGCCATGATGAAATGGCGGAGCAGACTCGATGGGCCAAGCGGCCTAATTCTGCTCCTTTCGCTTATGATCTTATGATCTTCTGGTCAATTTGTACAAAAAAGATCCCACAAGCAGCGGCGTGAAAATGATCAGATAACCAATCTAAGTAATGTTAGTTAATGGACAAAACACTGACAATAACTCCTGTTCTTCATCCATATAGTATCACATGAATATTTACATCTAGTTCTTTTTTGGGAATTTGGCATGACCTCAGAATTTATGGCCAATCACTTCCCTTGAACTATCTTAGCCTTTTCAGAGGGTTTTAAGAGTCAACAATGGGGGTCTAGAATCATATTTGACCAGATAGGATGAGGTTGGAAAGTATATCTTAATGGCTCAGATGTAAATATAGGAGTTATAATTGGTAAGTTGGCAAATGATATGAATATTGGTGGTGTTGTAAGGAAGAGAGCCTTTGCCTACAGAATGCTAATTAGTAAATTATTAAAATAGCACTGTAGTGACAAAGGGAGTATAATCTTGAAAAATGTGAGATGAAGCAATGAAAACTAGGGTATGCACAATTAATGATAGAATCCAAGGAAGTACCAAAGAGGAAAAGGATTCAAGTTCAAGTTTAATTGTCATTCATCCATACATATGAATACAGCCAAAGAAAACAATATTCCTCCAGAGCCAAGATGCATAGCACAGTACCAACAGTCATCCTCAGCACACAGTACATATAGCATATGTAGTTATGAAAGAAGAAGAACATTCAGTCAGAAAAATATAGCCCATGTCCCTGAGTGTCATGGGCTACAGATTGATAATGCATGGGATGTTGTCCTGAAGCCACGTTTCTGCAAGAGCAGGTACGTAGCAGTTCTGAGCAGATGCTAGTGCAGCCGCAGATGAATGAATCCAGTTTGTTTTTCATCAAGTGAATGTTAGAGGGCCAAGCCCCAACCCAGGATGGACTCCAGCTCTCTCCCACACTGCCTCTGGTGTCTCTTCTCCTGGGTATCTACAACAGGCAACCCCTCAATAGGAGGACTTGATCCGCACAACAACCGGCTGCTCCCCAGCTGCCGGTCTGTTCAGTGAACCAGACTTGCAGTATTCTACATTATCATCATCCACCAGGGCCTTGCAATCATAGAAACCGTTTTCACTGTTTGTTGGACCTTGCACTGCACACTGCCTCGGACTTTTCCTCCTTGGTTCGCTGTAACAGGCGGCAACACGGTGCACAACATGTCCAACTCCACTGGCATCAAGCGACTCACCAGTGGGACAGATCTACAGCTCTTGATGTTTTCAATATCCAGCAGGATCTTGCGATCACAAAAAAGATGCAGAAGATGAACAATTACAACACTGTTTGGACCTGGAGGCTGCTGCAACTGAGCTCACGGCCAGCCTACCAGAACTGTACATGCCGTATATCCTTTATTATTTTGTGAATTGCTGACTGACCTTTACAAGAAGGCAAGAAGAAGTTAGTGCGATATCAGACCTCACCAGTTGTCCTGATTCATGGTGAAAGGAAGACCAGTAAAACGGGCTGTCAGTTTGTTCGCCTGTTTTGCATTTGTGGTGTTTTAAACTTGATTTTCAGAAGTAGAAAGTAAAGAGTAAAATTATAATAACAACAAGTAGGGGTAAACAAAACATCAGCTGCACTCCAAAGGAAGAGCTTAGTTGGCATGGTCAAAGACATAAATCAGCAGATGGATTTCAAAGAAGAAGATAAAGTAGAAGACGCAAGAGAGGAAATCACAGAGATGGACGATTGGTGAGTCTGCTGCCACTAGTGGTAAGACAAAAAAATGTGGGATAGACAGAAGAGGCGGAGGAATGCTGAAGATACGTATACTCAGTGGCTACCTTATCCGGAACATCCTGTATCTAATAAAGTGGCTACTGAGTGTATGTTCATGGCCATCTGCTGTTATAGCCCATCCATTTCAAGGTTCAATGCGTTGTGCATTCAGAGATGCTCTTCTGCACATCACAGTTGTAATGCGTGGTTATTTCAGTCACTGTGACCTTTCTGTTCGCTCAAACAAGTCTGGCCGTTTAGCTCTGTCCTCTCCAATTAACAAGGCATTTTTGCCCACAGAACTGCCATTCACTTGATGTTTTTGTGTTTTTCACGCCACCTTCTGTAAATGCTCTGCAGACTTTGTGTGTGAAAATCCCAGGAGATCGGCAGTTTCTGAGATACTCAAACTACCCCATCAGGCATCAATAATCGTTCCACAGTCAAAGTCACCTAGATCACAATTCGTCCCCATTCTGGTGGTTGAACAACTGAACCTTTTGACCATCTCTGCCTGCTTTTGTGCATTGAGTCGCTGCCACATGACTGGCTGCTCAGGTATTTGCATTAATGAGTAGGTGAACAGGTGTGCCTAATAAAGTGGCGACTGAGTGTAGGAGCAGAGGAAAATCACAAAGTGGGAAAGAAACCACGAAACAACCTAAAACCAGCCGATATAGTCAGAAATGAGAATGCTGATTCATGAGGGCATATCACAGGCAAGGAAAACTTTGGAACTATGCAGGATAGTTGAGAGATCACTTAAAGGCCAGTAGGATATCCTTGACACTGAGTTAAGTACCACATTGAAGATTATTGCACAAAATAAAAACTCCTGGTGTGGGAGGTAATAGTGGTGTGGATGGAAGATCAGCTGTATAACAGAAAACAAAGAGCAGGCATAAAAGAGTCATCCTATGACTGGCAACATGTAATGAGTGGGGGATATTGATTTGGACTAAGACGCTGCATATTTGGCAGCTGTTTTTTTTCTTATTACACATAAATTGGTGGGGAAGTAAGTTGTGAAAAGGACATATGAGGGAATAAATGGATATGGACAAGTTAATTGACTGGAATATAATATGGGGAAATGTGAAATAAGGAGAAACATGTTCACTCGATGATGAAAGATTGAGAAATTGTGGAAATATTATACAGCAGGATCTAGGTGCTGTAACCCATGATGCATAAAAGCTAAGAAAGTGTGTACATTAAGTGATTAATAAGGCTAAAGTATATTGTTGTTTATTAGTTGGTGAATGAAGTACAAATATAGGGAGATTATGCATGAGTTATGTAGAGCATTACTGAGACTACATCTGGAGGTGTATGCAGCACTGACCTCCGAATTTCATTGTGAATATTAATACATTGAAAGCAGTTTATTGTTCTGGAATAATACTCGGAATGGCTGGATTTCTAATGCAGGAAGACTGGACAAGCTATACTTGTACAGTAGTTTAGAAGAGCAGAGGATATAGGACATAGAAATCTACAGCACATTACAGGCCCTTCAGCCCACAATGTTGTGCCGATCATGT
This sequence comes from Hypanus sabinus, assembly GCF_030144855.1. Taxonomy (NCBI): domain Eukaryota; kingdom Metazoa; phylum Chordata; class Chondrichthyes; order Myliobatiformes; family Dasyatidae; genus Hypanus; species Hypanus sabinus. The sequence goes on along the minus strand of NC_082711.1, from coordinate 60,355,384 downwards.
AATCTACAGTAGAGACTGCCTAGAAGTTCCCTTCAGCATAGTGCTCTATTTTTCTAAGCTCCATGTACCTATCTAAGAGTCTCTTCTTAAATACCCTATTGTATCCGCCTCCACCAGCATTGCTGGCAGAACATTCCAAGCACCCACCACTCTCTGTTTGAAAAAATTACCTCTGACATCCCTTCTGTATCCACTTCCAAGCACCTTAAAGCTATTCCCCTTCATGTTAGCCATTTCAACACTAGGAAAAAGACTGACTATCCACATGATCAATGCCTCTCATCATCTTATACACCTCAATCAGGTCACCTCTCATCCTCTATCACTCCAAGGAGGAAAGGCCAAGTTCACTCGACCTATTCTCATAGAGTTTGAGGAAATTTGATTGAAACATTTCAGATCGTGCCAGGGTGGACTTTAGAGGATGTTTCTTCTTGTGGGAGAATCTTCAAAAGGCGGTACCTGAAGAAGGCAGCATCCATCCTGAAGGATGCTCACCCCTTTGTCATTACCACCATTCAGAAGGAAGCACAGGACCCTGAAGACACACATTCAGTGTTTTAGGAACAGCATCTTCCCCTCCGCCATCAGATTTCTGAACGATCCGTGAACCCATGAACGCTACAGTACTTCGTTATTCTTCTTTTGCTCTATTTATATATGTATTTATCTATTGATTGTAACTTAGGAGTATTTTTTTTTTTCATTTTGCCCTCTACTGCTGCCACAAAACAGCAAATTTCATGACATATGTTGATGATAATGTTCCTGATACTGGTTCTGAGAAACAAGAATTGGGAGTTACTGTTGCGAAATAAGGGTTGGTCATTTAAGACAGATAATATAATGCTATTTTTCTATTCTTTGAGGGTTGTGAATCTTTGGAATTTCCTTAAAGAATGGTAAAGACAGAGTCCTTGAATATTTTTAAGGCAGAGGTAGATAGCTTCTTGGTTAGTGGGTTGCTGGGGGGAGGGGACTACCAGGGTCAGACTGGGGGAATGCATAGTGCAGGTTTAATCATCTGTGAACGTATTAGGTGGCATAGTAAATCTAAGAGGCTGAATGGCCTTTTCTTGCCTGTAGTATATATCTCTGTATATAGGTAAAGGTCATGGTATCTTATGTATCTCAGAACTGGTGGAAAGGAAATGGAGTCTGCAACTAATTTCTGGCTGAAAAAATCATGTTATATCAAGGGATGCTGCAGAATGATCAGAGAGGAAGGAGGGTTTGGATGCAGTGCGGGCTAAATCACAGCAAAGGTTAAAGTCAATGACTTTGTTTCCAACAATGCTGAGCTTTGGAAGTTTCCACCTCATCAGAGGCTGGAAACGGACCAAACAGTTTGAGGGACAGATGCAAAAAACAAGCCAAACAGAACCAAGAGATGCATTAAGTGTAATTGACACATGTGACAGTTCATTGCACATTGAGATAATATTCCCGAAGGGCAATACATTGTTAGGGGTGGAGAAAAATATAATGGTGTGGGTTGTGGTCAGTGTGATTGAGTTATAGAGAGATACATCATGCCCCTTGAACACACCGAGTCCACACTGGACCATCGTTCATCCACCTTACACCATTTTATCCCAGCCCATTTTGTTAAGACCATACAACATAGGAGCAGAATTAGGCCATTCAGCCCATTGAGTATGCTCTGCCATCTGATCATGCCTCATTTATTTTTCCCTTTCATTCCCATTCTCCTGCTTTCCCCCTGTAACTTTTGATGCCTTTACTAGCCAAACTTAAACCTCTGCTTTAAGTATTGTATACTCAGTGACTTGGCCTCCACAAATATCTGTGACAATGAATTCTGCAGATATACTACCACCTGGCTAAAGAAATTCGTCCTCATCTCTATTGTAAAGGAATGTCCTTTTATTCGGAGGGTGTGCCATCTAGTATTAGACTCTCCCACTACTGGAAGCAGCCTCTCCATGTCCACCCTATCCAAGCCTGTCAATATAGGTAAGTTTCAATTAAAACCCCTTCCATTCTTCTAAATTGCAGCAAGTACAGGCCCAGGGTCTTCAAACACTCTTCTTACATTAATACTTGCATCTCCTGGATCATTCTTGTAAACCTCCTCCAGACTATCTCCAGTGCCAGCACACCCTTCCTTAGATATGTGGCCCAAAACTGCACACGATACTCCAAGTGCAGAGCCACCAATTACCTATGTCCTTACCATTACTTCCTTGCTTTTAGATTTTAATCTTCTTGAAATGAATCTTAACATGGCATTGGCCTTTCTTACTGACTCAACCTGCAAGGTAATCCTTAGGGAATCCTGCATTAGGACTCCCAAATACACTTGCAACTCAAATTTCTAAATTCCTTCACCATTTAGAAAATAGCCCGCCTTTAATTGTGATACCAAAATGCATGGCCAAACCCCTCCCTGAGCTGTAATTCTTCAGCTGCTTCTTCGCCTGTTTACCCAAACTATCCAATTTCTTCAGCAGACTCCCTGTTTCCTCAACACGACTCACAAGGTTTTTACATAATCTGATCCTATATCACTTGCTAAGGATTGGATTTCATTTTTTTTTTACTAACAAAGCCACCTATAGCCCTCTGCCCACCTGCCTGTTTCTTCGATTGGATGTTTAGCTCCCTGCTGTGATTGCCTCTCATCCATGACTCAGTGATGTCTACAACATTATACTGTCAATTTCTAATTGCATTTTAAGTTAATATACCTTGTTTTGTATACTGTGGGCAATCAGATATAATGCTTTAAGTCCTACAAATGACATTCACCAATCCTTTTCTCAAATTTGACTCTGTGCTGCCTGAAGTTAAATTCTCATCTTTTCTAAATTTTGCCTTTTTTATTCTGGAAACTTCAGTCACCTTTCCTTCACTCTCTTTCCCTATTATTTTATCAATACACTTCAAATCTATTGAACCAATCCCACCCCTACCCCCTAATATTTAGTTTAAAATCCTATACACAGCACTAGTTATGTGATTTGCCAGGCCCCTATCCCATCATAGTTGAGGTGAAATCCATTACATCAGAACAGCTCCCTCCTTCCCCAATACTGGTGTCAATATCCCATGAATTCAGACCCAATTCTCCCACACTTATCTTTAAGTTATACACTTAACTTTCTAATCTATTAACCTTGTGCCGAATTGCAGGTGGCTCGGGTAGCAGTCCAGAGCTTATTACCTTTTTGGTTCTTTTTAATTTATTCTGCAGCTGCTCAAGTTCCTCAACACAATTATTTTCCATGTTCTCCATACATTGTTGATACCCACATGGACCACAATAACTGGCTCTTCCCCGCAACCATCACCTGGTCAGATGAGATATCCCGAACCCAGGTACCTTTGAAAGTCTCAACTCTTGTGACAGGAAATTATGTTGATCCCCTGACTACACTATTCCCAATTACAGCAACGTTCCTCTTCTCACCCCGTCACACCCCTGTACCACGATGCTAGAGAACTATTCAAGAAGGGGGAAGGGAAGAAATATGGGGAGCCATATTCTCCCCATACTTTCATCAAATTCCCATTCACCACCCCACTTTGACTGCCAAAATTCTACCACTCATCTACGCACCAGGGTCAACTTATGTGTGGCCAGTTAGCCTATCAGCCAGTGACAGCACTGGAAGTCAGAATCAAACCAGGTTTCCAAGAGTTGTGTGGCAGCTTTGCTACTGGGCTGTCCGATAAAAGCTATCTTTTGGCTGGCATGGCCTTATAAATTTCAATGATACTTGATTTTGTTAGAAAACTGTGATGATATATTATTTCCTTTTGTGGACAACTTACAAATATCTTCTATCAGGACTTCCACTGATTCAGTAGAAGTTTGACCTCTTGGCTCCATTATCAGGGCATAATTTGCTAAGGTTTTTTGTCAGTACTTTATGAGATCATTTCATAGTTGTTCTATCTCTGAAATGTACTGCTGAACATTTGAGCAGATGTTTGTGTTTCTCCTATCCTGGTGTTGAATAGTGAGAATGTACATTGGAATTATGATCATGCTGAGAACTCTACTGGCTTGCAAAACCATGATACTGTAGATTGGTAATTAACTTACTGTTGTCATGTGTACCAAGGTACAATGAAAACTTTGTTTGGCTTGCCACCCATACAGATCATTTCATTAGGTCAGTTCATTGAGATAGTACGAGGGAAAGGCAGCAACCAAATGCAAAATAAAGAGTTACAGTTGCAGAGAAAGAAACGTAATATTGGTTGGTGCTTGAAACAGACTACAGTTAAGCAACATCTGTGGCAGCATTTCAGATTGATAACTTTCTCTACTCTGGTGTCCACTGCTGAACAGGTGCTGTTAGTCTAGTATTGGATAGTATCTAGCCAATTAAAGATCCTTGGTTCTCCCCTGTCCATGTATCAGTCTATTCCATTTGTCAGCAGCTGATTGGAGTCAAGTACAGTGCTGCTGAGTAACTTCTGCTCACTAATAAGCAACTCACCAACACTCAATGGGATCTGTCAGGACCACTATGTCCCAGCCAAACAGGATAAGATCTAAGCGATCATCTAAATGATAGGCTTAAGGTGAGAGACAAGAAATTTAATGGGAACCTGAGGGATAACTTTTATATCCGGAGGGTGGTCTATCTATAGAATAAGCTGCCCGAGGAAATGTTAAGGCAGATATATAAGACAATTAAATAATATATTTTTTATATAAAACATTTGTACAGTTACATGGGTGGGAAAGGTTCAGAGAGATACAGTATGGGCCAAACATAAGCAATGGGACAAGCTTAGATGGGCATCTTGGTCAGTATGGATGGGTTGGGCCGAAGGGCCTATTTTCATGTTGTGTGACTGTATGAGGTAAAATTGGCTCACCTTGATTTCAAGGCAGCATTTAGTATGTGGCATTAAGGTACCATATTAAATCACCGGAAATCAAAGAGAACTGGTCGGGGGTCTAAAAACAGAAAGGAAGGTAGTTATGGGTGTTGGAGGGCAATCATCCTAGTCCCATCCCCTGGATCTCACTCCAGGGTTCCTCAGGACTGTCCACAAATATTTTTAGCTCCTTCCCTCCATCACCAGGTCTTAGGAATGTTTGCTGATGATTGTCCCATTCATCAGCTTCTCTTTGATGATTGATGACAGCTTCCCTTGTCAGTCAGTTCTTGAAGCATCAAGGACTGGCGTTCTTTAGGCCGGCTGATAAATGAGAGTAGTATCATTGTTAAACAGGTGCTAAGTATTGACCACATGTAACAAGATCAAGGTTAATCTTTTCCATTTAAGATTCAGTGGCATTTCAATTGCCAGGTGCTCCACAACAACTTCTTGAGAGAAGCTCAAAAAGATCACTACTAGCACAGTTCAGTGGCTGAGTGTCCTAAGGCTACCTCCCAAATCCTTTCCACAATCTATGAGGCAAAAGTCAGTAGCATAACAGAATAAAATTAGTGATGTGTACAGCTCCAGCAATATCAAAGAAGCTCAACACCATTACAAACATAATGGCTTATTTGATTTACAGCCAAATCTACCACCATACTTTTCCCTCCTATCACTGCTGGTGTATAATGGTGCACACCATCTGTAAAACACATTGTAGCTCTCATCAAAGCATTATTGATAGTATTTTCAAAACCTGCGAGTCTCCCAACAAGCAGAACAAAGGTAGCCAGCATATGGGAACACCATTTTCTGTAAGTTATTCTCAAAGACATGCACCATCCTGACCTAGATCTGTACCACCAATATATCATTGTCAATGAGTCTAGAATTCTAGCACCATCAGCACTTGGAGAGCACCTTTAATATCTTCACCATCACACCAATTCAAGAACATAGTTTCCCACCACTTTCTCAAGGATTCTGACAGTTCTGAGATTCCCACATTCCTGTGCATGAGTAATAAAAACAAACCCTAGCATTGCTGGTACTGCCTGAAATAGCTAGCTGGCTAAGAATTCATCACCCATATTGTATTTATAAATTAAAGTTGCACAGCTAGGGTTTTCCCTTTGTAAACCAAAATTAGATCTAAAGCTTTGCACTGAGCACACCAATTATTGTATCTCACCAATTACCAGGACATACACAACTCTTGTTCTCTGCTCCTGTTGTTTAAACCCTGATTAGAATCTAGAACCTGGTGAGATAATCCTCCAATTAATTTTACCTCCATCAGTCCTCATCAAGCTTTTAATCCATTAAGGATCTCTGTAAATAGTATATGTAAAAAAGTGAATTTCCATTTGTTAAAGAAAACAATAATGCATAGTATTACTATCTGCCAGCCAGATTACTATCTGGCAGGGTAGATGTCAAGACATCATTGCACAATGATAGATATCACCATCTGGTTAATCTACGTACAACTAGCATACACACACATAATCTCCATTGCACTATAGGGTTTGCCAGCTTGTGCAAGCTGGGCCAAAAATGTGCACGCAAACAAAATTGGAAGTGAACTGTGATGCATTGTACTGCAAAGATGCCACAAGGTCTAATTTTGTAGCTTTTGTGCTTGCTGCTGATGCAGCTTTATTAGATTAGGTTCCATCTGGCCTGTCCTATCATGCGTTCTCTCCACATGTGTTCTTATTGGATGGTCCCTGAAGATTTCATTTAAGCCCTGGGGAATGAACAAACAGTTTTTCTATTGGTGATTCACACATCCAACAATGTGTTTATTATCTGTTTGAGAATAGATTTTCACAGAAATATGAGAATTCGCTTATAAAATGTTGTAACATAACCTATGGTGTTTTAAAATGATTTATTGTCTGATTATAGCACAAATGCAGCATTATTGCTGTAAACTGATTTTAAAAACATTATCTGAGCTTTTGTTAGTGCTACTGCTGTGCCTAGCATCTCAAACCATCTGTATCTACTTTGTGTAAATTGGTTCCATTGACTCCTATGCATTTACTTGCAAAATAAATACGATTTTCAATGAAAGAAAATTATTGAAGATAGACAAAATAGCCAATTTGACAGTTAGTGCAGTGCATAACAAACATTGGGTCTTCTTGCTCTTGAATTATCAACAGTTGTTCAGCATTTATCAATAATAGACTGAGGGCAGACTGTGCTAATGTTTAATTTTCTCTTAGCTGGAATATGTGGAATTTATATAATACGATGTAATTGTTAGATGGTTCTAACCCAGCTCGTGGATACTGCATCAGGTAATAACAACGTTTTTGTTTAATCGTAATTGTGCCAGAATTGTGTATTATGTTATGAGTTATAATCTGGAATACACTGCCTAAAGGCATGGAAGGGGTTTGATTATTAGTTGCTTTCAAAAGAGAAATAGATGAAGGTTTTTTTCAGTTGTGAAGAAATAGGGCTTATGGGATTGTTTCAAAGAGTTGGCATTAACACACTGGGCCTCTTCTGGTACACTGTCATTATATGATAAAACAATTACAATTAATTAAATTGCAAAGATAGAACCGGGGTGCATAGGTCCAAAACAATAAAATGTCCTTGCAGATCAGAGATAGGGAAGCAGCACATAGAAAATGTTGAAAGAACTCAGCAGGTCAACTCAGCATCTATGGAAACAAATAGAGTCCACAGTTCAGGCCAAGACCCTTCTTCAACACTGAAAAGGAAGGGGGAAGGTGCCAGAATAAAAAGGTGGGGAGAGAGGAAGGAGACTAGCTGGAAGGTGGGAGGTGAAGTCAGGTGGGTGGGAAAGCTAAAGGGCTGGAGAAGAAGGAATCTGACAGGAGAGGAGGATAGATCATAAGAGAAAGGAAAGTAGGGGGCCCAGGGGGAAGTGAGAAGAAGTAAAAGGCCAGAGCGGAGAATAGAATAAGGCTGGGAGTTTGGGGGTGGGTGGGTAAGGGGAACAAATTTACCAGAATTCATGCCATCAGGTTGGACAGTACCCAGGGAACACACACACACACACACACAAAATGCTGGTGGGTCGCAGCAGGCCAGGCAGCATCTATAAGGAGCGTCGACAGCGCTTCTCCCTATAGATGCTGCCTGGCCTGCTGCGTTCCACCAGCATTTTGTGTGTGTGTTGCTTGAATTTCCAGCATCTGCAGATTCCCTCGTGGTACCCAGGAATTTTTTTTTCTAGAAGGGGTGACTGATGTGTGAATGTGCATCTGTAATCTATAATTAAATGTGGTTAATATGTTTACTTTTACCATTCCATGGCATTTCTTACTTCCCACTCAAAAGCATAAGAGATGGAATAGCAAAGGTGATTAAAAGCTACCTTTAAGCATTATCTTCCTTTGATCATGAAGGCATTGTTAATGAGTTTCCAGCTGGGACTGTGGCAGCACAGCACTGAGCTCACCTGCCCTCAGCTGGCTCTCTAGTGATAGGTCAGCACTTCAGAAATCAGTGCCGGCAGTTGTTTTGTTATTTGGTGTGGTGGTGTTGGTGATGGGAGAAATGGAGGATTGAGCACTGGAGATATACAACTAACTGCCAAATACAATAGCGCTTCATCAGATCTGTAGCAACTCTGACAATTACCTGGGAATTTTTAACCATTAATGAGCACTTTAAACAGCTGAGCAGCACCAGGCTTTCAAGTAGTCTAAAAAGATGAGCAGTGTTATTTCAGGAAACATTGCAGTGCCTACTTGTAGACCTTAAATGTATTAGCAAACTGCTTAGCTGTGAATTTCACATTTTCTCATGGGAAATTTTAAACTTCAGTGCAAATTGCATAAGCAGAGAACATATATCATTTCAAAACTTGAACTAAAGTTCATTCTTTGTTTATGATTTTAGAGGTCAATTATATTCAAAGGTTAATATTAGCTTCTCAAGATAATGATGCATAAGGAAGGGAGTTATACCCATCTCAGCAAGGCCCTAAAGTCATTTAGCTGCAGCATTAAAAGTTAATTATGCCTAAATAAACATTCTATTTCTCTTCTTGGGAGGCCCTCCATGCCTTGTTCAATCCTTATGTGAAGAAGTGCTTCAAGCAAAGACTTTTCAGTTTGCTTCCTGCTCATTTAAACTTCTGACCCTCTGTTCTTTGCCCACAGATTAACAAAGCGAGTTTTTTAATCTAATGAGAATCAAATGATGACAGTTGCTCAAAATCTGAAGTAAAATTAAAAAATGCTGGACACAGTCAGCAGTTGGGTTGTGGGAAGAGAAAGTGAGTTAATGTTGTAGGTTGATGAACCTTTATTAGAACCAGGAATAACACAAAACAAATTGGCATAAAGTTGATAAATTGGTTTGTTATTGTCACATCCACTGAGCTTCAGTGAAAATTTTGCTTTGCATGCCATCTCTATTGAATCTTTTTATTCATGTGTTCATTGAAGTAGTACAAAGGAAACCAATAAAATAATGCAAAATAAAGTGTTACAATTTCAGAGAAAGTGCAGTGCAGGCAGGTAATAAGATGCAAGGTTATAATGAGATATTCTGTGAAGTCAAGAGTTGTGGTGAACTACATATACCTGTTTGGACATGCCCCCCCCCCCCCTGCTGACTGCTCCTGTGGCTCCTCCCACGGACCCCGGTATAAAGGCAATTGGGGCCTGAGCCCTGCCCTCAGTCTCCAGGATGTAGTATGGTGGTCAATTACTGCTTGTTCTTTCTTCCAGTCAATAAAAGCCAATATCTCGCCTCACGTCTCGGAAAGTTATTGATGGTGCATCAAGAGTACATTTTATCACTGAAGGGGACTGTTCAATAGTCTTACAACAGTTGGGGTAGAAGCTGCCCTTTCAGGCGTTTGTGCCTTCTGTGCAATGTGGAGGAGGTGGGAAGAAGGGGACAAAGAAAATATTGTTGATTAGTTGAAGGTAAGATTGCATAAGGATAAGATGTAAATGAGGTAATCCAAATGAAGGGTTAATGGTGGCAGTAGAAAGAAAGAACACGAACAAAGAAACCAAAACTGTGAAGAGAGGGCATTAAGAGACCAAGAACACAAAGTTGCAATATTCAGAGTTGTAGAAAATGTCAGCAGATAAGATTGTGCTAATAGAGAGAAAAAAATAACTGAATCACCAGAGTTCTATTCTGGAGAGCATTTTTCCTGAGTTTGTAGAATTTAGTATTGAGTTTAATTTTCCACCTGTCTTTTCCAGTGGAATGAATAAGAATAATACTATCTATGTCCAGTTAAAAAAAAGTTCTTTCCCCCTCTGCTCTTCTTCTATTCACCACTCTGGCCTTTTACCTCTTCTCACATGCCTATCAATTTCCCATTATGCCCCCTCTCCTTCCCTTTCTTCTCTCTTCTATCAAATTCATTCTTCTCCAGTCCTTTACCTTTCCCACCCAGCTGGCTTCACTTATTTTTATTCTGGCATTTTCCCCCTTGCTTTCCATTCTTGAAGAAGGGTTTCAGCCCAAAACTTCAACTGTTTGTTCATTTCCATGGATGCTGCCTGGCCTACTTAGTTCCTCTAGCATTTTGTGTGAGCTGAATGAATATAGATCCCAGAAGGTCCCAATTAAAGTATTTTCAGTGAAGATAACCTACATGGTCATCTCCAACACTGACAAAGCAATAAACCACACAGGTAGAAATAATTAGGTAGTTGTGTGATGGATATTCACTGTCCAGGGCCCCTGGGGGAGGGTCCTTTTTACCAAGCTTAGCTTTCTAACACAGCAGCGAATGCTTCCTGGAATCAAAGAGTTGTTTTTGAGTAATTTAAACTCACAAGCAATATTCCTTGCTCAATTTCTTGTTGTGAATAAGAGTCAGTCTTCAGGTCTTAATGTAAATTGCAAACAATAATTAGTCTGAAGTTAAAAGGACAGCTTTGCAAACAAACAGTACTGTCCTTTGACCACAGGCTGCTGGCCCCAGAACGGGCCTGGCTGTCATGAGATGCAGTGGAAGGAAGTGGGTTATGTTAATTGGGCCTGGATCAAACTGGACAATACTGGTTAAGTTATTTATTTCAAAGAATCCTGCAGACTAGACTGGTACTATCACTTAGCACATTAAATAGCTGATATATCATGGCTGGAAGATGGGTGTACTCAGAGAATCAGTGCAAACAGCGTTTATGTTGGATGTTTGGGATCTCTGTCTCCAGAAGTTTTTAGTCAATCTGCGTAAACTTCCCAGCAAAAGTATCTGAACAAACATCCTGCATGTGAAGTCACCAAGTGGTGGGAAAAAAAGCAGTTTAAATGTGTGAGAGCAGCCAAACTTGTTAGGAATGGTCAAGGAATGATAAGAAGAATGACAGAAAGGCAGGGTGACTGGAATCCATTTCTCTGTCTTTGATGTCTGTGACAGACTACTGGTTTGTCTGCAACTTATTAGAATATCTTTTTAGCTTATAGGAATTGTACCTGTGTTTTGGAAATCCTTCGTGTTTTAGAAATTGTTTATAAATTGGAAATATTTCATTATAAGAAAATCCTCTGTGAGTTTTACACATATTTTAAGAACTGTATCTAAATTTAAACATGTATCCAAAAAATAAATGAACTATGTTTAAACTACTTTGCCAGCTGGAAGTACCTCTTCCTTGGTAGGGAGGATGGCTGGCCACTCAAATAGTAGGTATCGGCAGCAAAACTTGCCATAGACGAGAAAAGAGGAAGCGATTTAACCTTTGATGAGTAGGCGGCTACAGTATAACCTCCCTTTCGTGAGGGTACCTGTAGCTATCTATATAGGGTAGAGCTTAAGATCTTCATTTGAATTCAGAATTTCACAGACAGCAAACCGAATACCATCACAGTTCTGCAGAAAAAGAAATAATATTAATGCCTCAGGTTGGTCAACTTTCTTCTGAGGTGCACAAACATCAACGTGACATTGTACAGTTTGATCATAACTTATTCTGACTCATATTTAGCTGGTTTGGCCAATCCTCTGTATTTTGTATCGATTTATGGGCTGTACTAGTGCCAGCCAATCTCAATTTTATTTGTACCTAATTCAATCATTCGTAGAGTCCATACCTTACCTTCTAGTCTGAGGCACTTACTTTACTTACTGCCTGTTAAGGGAGTAAGGGCAACAATGAAAGTCCTCCATCTCTGTCAGTACCATCATGCACAATTCCTCATTGATGTTTCCATAACAGTTTTATTTGACTAGTTAGTGCTGTTAGCCATGAGCTGAACCCGCTAAACCCCAAACCTGGACCACTCTTTGTCTGACCTCTACCTTTTGACCTGTTTTGCATGGGTGACCTTACCAAGGGCCAAAGCATAGGGCCTTGATTCCAGTTGGTATAGCTCTCCAGCTTACTGAGGCACGCAAACCTCCAAGTCATGACAAGGTTGTGGTCCTCTTGGAAGTCCATTCTGTAGTACTTCACATTTATTTGCATTAAATTTCTTCTGCCATCATTCTTCCTAATTTAGCATTTTCAAACATAGATGTCATCAATATTTTGAGCTGTCTCCTCCAATTCATCACTAAAATGTTCTGTTTGATATAATTAACAAATTTGCTCGTTTTGCATTAAGTTTTTGCATCAAAATAATTAATGCAATGTCAGTGAGGTTACATCATTCATTCTTGATGTTCTCTACTCTGCGCTAATCCTCACAATCAAAGTCACTCTACACTAATGCATTCCAATTGTTTTCTCCCCATAAACTTTGAACACAACTGGCAGATTTATGGTACTGATAGCTAAATCTATAAATCAGTCTTTCAGAATCCATCAACAGTTATATTAGTGAATGGAGCTATACAGATTTGCCACACTGTTTAGTTTCCTAGTTTCCTGCTCTCTCGAGCTGAATTAATGCCTTTGGCTGCTATTGAACTGACTGAATCACATCTATCCAACAGAGAGTTCTGAAATGATAATTACAGCTGAATTCTGATTGGTGCATTTATTTCATTGAAATGATGATCATGAAGATCCTATAAATGTTCCCAATGGAAAACATAGAAGCATTTCCATTTGAGTCTCTGCTGCTAAAATGAACAACATTATTATGTGCAATTTCAAAAGCAGATAATACTGCAAAATATGGAATTTGTTGAGCTGCATTATAAAACAAGTTGAAAAAAGTTTGGAGACATTTAAAGAGCAAACACGAGGAAATCTGCAGATGCTGGAATTTCAAATAACACACACAAAATGCTGGTGGAACACAGCAGGTCAGGCAGCATCTATAGGGAGAAGCACTGTGGATGTTTCGGACTGAGACCCTTCATCAGGACTAACTGAAAGGAGAGATACTAAGAGATTTGAAAGTAGTGAGGGGAGGGGGAAATGCAAAATAATAGGAGAAGACCGGAGGGGATGGGATGAAGCTAAAAGCTGGAAAGGTGATTGGCGAAAGTGATACAGAGCTGGAGAAGGGAAAGGATCATGGGACGGGAGGCCTCGGGAGAAAGAAAGGGGGGGGGAGCACCAGAGGGAGATGGAGAACAGGCAGGTGATGGGCAGAGAGAGAGAAAAAAAAAACTAACAAACAAACCAAGGTGTAGCCATAGGCACCCGCATGGGTCCCAGTTATGCCTGCTTTTTGTTGGCTTTGTGGAACAGTCCATGTTCCAAGTCTATACGGTTATCCGTCCCCCTCTTTTCCTTCGCTACATCGATGACTGCATCGGCGCTGCCTCCTGTACGCATGCTGAGCTCATTGACTTCATTAACTTTGCCTCCAACTTTCACCCTGCCCTCAAATTTACCTGGTCCATTTCCGACACCTCCCTCCCCTTTCTTGATCTTTCTGTCTCCATCTCTGGAGACGGCTTATCTACTGATATCTGTTATAAGCCTACAGACTCTCACAGCTACCTGGACTATTTCTCTTCCCACCCTGTCTCTTGCAAAAATGCTATCCCCTTCTGACAATTCCTCAGTCTCCACTGCATCTGCTCTCAGGATGAGGCTTTTCATTCCAGGATGAAGGAGGTGTCTTTCTTTTTTAAACAAAGGGGTTTCCCTTCTTCCACCATCAACTCTGCTCTCAAACGCATCTCTCCCATTTCCCGCACATCTGCCGTCACCCCATCCGCCCGCCACCCCACTCGGGATAGGGTTCCCCTTATCCTCACCTACCACCCCACCAGCCTCCAGGTCCAACGTGTAATTCTCCGTAACTTCCGCCACCTCCAACGGGATCCCACTACCAAGCACATTTTTCCCTCCCCCCCCCCTTTCTGCTTTCCGCAGGGATTGCTCCCTACGCGATTCCCTTGTCCACTCGTCCCCCCCCATCCCTTCCCACCGATCTCCCTCCAGACACTTATCCTTGTAAGTGGAACAAGTGCTACACCTGCCCTTACACTTCCTCCCTCACCACCATTCAGGGCCCCAGACAGTCCTTCCAGGTGAGGTGGCACTTCACCTGTGAGTCGGCTGGTGTGGTATACTGCGTCCACTGCTCCCGGTGTGGCCTTTTATATATTGGTGAGACCCGACGCAGACTGGGAGACCGTTTCGCTGAACACGTACGCTCGGTCTGCCAGAGAAAGCAGGATCTCCCAATGGCCACACATTTTAATTCCATGTCCCATTCTCATTCTGAAATGTCTATCCATGGCCTCCTCTACTGTCAAGATGAATCCACACTCAGGTTGGAGGAACAACACCTTATATACCAGCTGGGTAGCCTCCAACCTGATGGCATGAACATTGACTTCTCTAACTTCCGTTAATGCCCCTCCTCCCTTTTTTACCCCATCCCTGACATATTTAGTTGTTTGTTTTTTTTCTCTCTCTCTGCCCATCACGCTGCCTGTTCTCCATCTCCCTCTAGTGCTTCCTCCACCCCCTTTCTTTCTCCTGAGGCCTCCTGTCCCATGATCCTTTCCCTTCTCCAGCTCTGTATCACTTTTACCAATCACCTTTCCAGCTTTTAGCTTCATCCCATCCCCTCCGGTCTTCTCCTATCATTTTGCATTTCCCCCTCCCCCCACTACTTTCAAATCTCTTTGTATCTCTCCTTTCAGTTCGTCCTGACGAAGGGTCTCGGCCCGAAACGTCAACTGTACTTCTTCCTATAGATGCTGCCTGGCCTGCTGTGTTCCACCAGCATTTTGTGTGTGCTGTTTGGAGACATTTAACAGGTTAATTAATGTTTGTGGAAGACTTTTCAACAAAGTAAAATGCTATTGCTAGTAATTGCAACAGATTGCGCAATAAGATATCTAATTCATTAATGTCCTTCAGAAAAGTAATCTACCATGCTTACCCTGTCTTTGCAATGGACAGTCCCAAGCCTGGCTGTGAAAGGAAGAGGGCTAAGCATAGGGCTAGCAGCTCCATCTCGTAAAACCCAGTGCTACAGGAACACCAAAGCTCCAAAGACCTCATTCCTGGAAGAGGAAGGATATACAAAGATGGACTACAGCTGGGGACAACTTGAAAGACTGTCCCAGGGCAGAGGACTCTGGCAGGCTGCTGTGGGGGACCTATGCCCCAGTAGGGGTGAAGGGCTTAAAAAGAATGCTAATCCTGAATGGGCTGCATGTGGCTTCAAACTCATTCAGGATTCAAGATTCAGGGATGTTTAATGTCATTTCCTGTACACAAGTGGAAAGGAGAATGAAATAATTGTTATTCTGGATCCAATGCAGCACAAAAAAACATGCATAATAAGGTAAATAACACATTAACAAAAACACAAATATATAAATACATAAGATGGATTATATGCATAGATTGATTGTATAATTATCCATAAAGTGACACTAGGCATAGGAGTCTGTATATAAAATGATTCTGACAGGAAATTATATAGTCGTGGTGGGGGATGTAGTGGGGCGGGTTAGTGGCTGGAGGTGCTGTTCAGCCTTAGTGCTTGGGGAAAGTGACTGATTTGAATCTGGAAGTCCTAGAATGGATTCTGTGTAGTCTCCCCCCCAATGGGAGTAGGATGAACCATCCATGAGTAGGGTGGGTGCAATCATTCCTGACCCATTACCTCTACTGGAATTTTTCCAGCACTCTTCATTATTTATGTCCTTGATGGCGGTAAGCTGGTGCCGTTGATGTGTTGGGCAGCTTGATACCTGTTGTAGAGCCTTCCTGCCTTCCACAGTGCAGTTTCCATACAATGCCACATGTTACAGTGCCCTGTACCACACATCTGTAGAAGGATGGCAGTATTGATTTGCATAATCCAGCCCTCTTCAGCCACCTCAGAAAATAGAAGCATTGGTGAGCTTTCTTGATTGTACAGGATATTTTCTGGGACCATGAGAGGTTGTACAAGAAATGCACACCCAAGCGTTTGAACGTGGCAAAGTGCTTGACTCTTAACTGTTCTCTGAATGGCCTGGCAAGGAACTCAGTGCAAGAGCAATTAGGTGTGGGCCATAACTGCACCTCAAGCTTGTACAAAAAATAAAATGGTTCAGGGCTGTATTAAGAATCCCACATTGCCTATTCAAACTACCCACTCTCTGACTCAAACAGGCAGTCTGGTCACACATTGATGAATCCTGGCAAATGTTGACATTGCTCTACGAATTGCAGAAAGATCCTCACTATTTCTATCAGATGAGAAATTGTACTTTGGAAATGGCTGGCTGGCGGTCACGGGAGTGATTCATTTATGTACCGCGTTTACAGACTTAGTTAATTAGTAATTGGCTTATTATTGTCACATGTAGTGAGAGACAGTGAAAAACTTTGTCTTACATGTTGTCTGTGCAGATAATTTCAAAACATAACTACATTGAGGTTGCAGAAGAGGATGGCACTAACAGAATGCAGAATACAACCTTATTGAGGAAGTGTGGGTAGACAATAAGGTGCCAGGGCCATGGTGAAGTAGACTGTGAGGGCAAGAGCTCATCACTGTCATACAAGTTGTTCATTCAACTGTCTTAGTACAGAAGCTAGAAACTCTCCTTGAGGCTGATGGAGCATGTTTTCAAGCTTTTGTATCTTGTGCCTCATGGGAGGGGTAGAAGAGAGAATGACCAGGGTGGAAAGGGTCTCTGATTATGTTGACCTCTTTATGAAGGCAGCCTGAGCCTCTGGAGGGACATCTAGTTTTCATGATGGACTGAGAGGTGTCTGCAATTTATTGGATTCTCGAGTCAAGCATTTGCCATACCATGGTGCCTACCCTAGCTTTCTATGATGCATCTATGCAAATTGATGAGGGTCGACAAGGATGTACAAAATATCCTTAGCCTTCTGAGGAAGTGGAGGTGTTGGTGTGTTTTCCTTGCCATAATGTCTATGGGGTTTTCTGAATCATACTGATCTTCTCAAAGGAACTCGTGTCTTTGGCATTTTATCCTCATCTTGACTTGAGTAAACCTTTTGATTCCGTTCAATAGAATGTTGCACCTTTTCTCCCACAGTCCCTACAAGGTCATCCTCTGTCATATACACATAATTACATAACTGTTTGATATTCTCTTATATACTTACTGCTAGAAATAAGTGATTTATGTGTCTACTTAAAAACTTATCTCTTATATTTTGAATACTACTGCAAATTAAGTTAGGCTACAGCTAGAGTACTGTGTACATTTATGGTGGCGACACCATATGAAGCACATGATGGCACTGTTGAGTGAGAACAAATATGCTTTTTCTTTTTTGTATTTGCACAATTTATCATCTTTTGCACATTAGTTGTTAGTCTGTCTATGTGGACCATTTTTCATGGATTCTTTTATGTTTCTTTGTGAATATGAATGTTCAGAAGAAAATGAATCTGAGGGCTGTATAGGATGACATATATGTACTTTGATAATAAATTGACTTTGAAGAGTGTGCCAAGGAGATTTACTGTGGTGTTACTTTGGATGGATGGTTTCAGTTATGAGGAGAGGTTGGTTTGTTTCCTTGATGAAGTAGAGTATGAAGAGGGTCATGATGAAGGTATGCAAATTATGAGAACATAGGTAGGGTAGAAAGTAAACAGATATTATCATGACAGAGGTTTCTAAACTGTAATGCATAGATTTGAGGTGAGGTGTAAAAGAAATCTTAGAGGATGTGAGGAAGACATTTTTCACCCAGAATGAAATACACTGCCTGAAAAGATAGTGAAGGAAGGTAACTTTCACAACACTCTGGAAAAGTTCTTGAATCATTAAATCACGATGGGCTGTAGACAAGAATAGTACGGACTGAATCAGAATCAGAATTCAGTTTATTATCGCTGGCATGTATTGTGAAATTTGTTAAATTAGCAGCAGCAGTTCAATGCAATACACAATAGAGAAGAAAAATCAATCAATCAATTACAGTATATGTATATTGAATAGATTAAAAATCATGCAAAATCAGAAAGAACATATATTTAAAAAATGAGGTAGTGTTCACGGGTTCAATGTCCATTTAGGAATTGAACAGTAGCATGGATATTGAGTGCAAGTTGAATAGGGAGCTAACATTGGCATGTGGCAAAGGTAATGTCGCAGTAGTTATGGGGGATTTCAACATGCAGGTGAACTGGGAGAATCAGGTTGGTGCTGGACCCCAGGATAGGGAGTTTGTAGAGTGCCTACGGGATGCATTCTTGGAACAGCTTGTATGAGAGCCGACCAGGGACAAGGCTATTCTGGATTTAATCTTGTGTAATGAACAGGATTTGATAAGTGATCTTGAAGTAAAGGAGCCATTAGGAGGTAGTGACCATAATATGATAAGTTTTTATCTGCAATTTGAGAAGGATAAGGGCAGATTGGAGGTGTCAGTGTTGCAGTTGAACAAGGGAAACTATGGAGCCATGAGGGAGGAGCTGGCCAAAGTTAACTGCACAGATATCCTAGCAGAAAAGACAGTGGAACAGCAATGGCAGGTATTCTTGGGAATAATGCACAAGGTGCAAAATCAGTCCGGAATCCTTCCGGAGAAGGAAGGATTCAAAGGGGGGAAAGGGGCCACAGTGGTTGACAAAGGAAGTCAGAGATTGCATAGCATTTAAAAAAAAGGAAATATGACAGAGCTTAGGTGAGTGGGAGGACAGATGATTGGGAAATTTTTAAGGAACAACAGAACTTAACTAAAAAGGCAATATGGGGAGAAAAAATGAGGTACGAACGCAAGCTAGCCAGGAATATAAAGGAGGATAGCAAAAACTTTTTTAGGTATGTGAAGAGGAAGAAGATAGTTAAGAACAATGTTGGGCCCTTGAAGAATGAATTAGGTGAAATTGTTATGTGAAACAGAGAAATGGCTGAAGAATTTAATAAGTACTTTAGATCTGTCTTCACTAGGGAAGACACAAGCAATCTCCCAGACGTATGGATGGGCCGAGGACATAGGGTAACAGAGGAAATGAAACAGATTGACATTAGGAAGGAAATGGTGACGAGTAGACTGATGGGACTGAAGGCTGACAAATCCCCAGGTCTAGATGGTCTGCATCCTAGGGTACTAAAGGAGGTGGCCCTGGAAATTGCAGATGCATTGGTAATCATTTTCCAATGTTCCTTAGATTCAGGATCAGTTCCTGAGGGTTGGAGAATGGCTAATGTTATCCCAGTTTTTAAGAAAGGATGGAGGGAGAAAACAGAGAACTATCGTCCTGTCAGCCTAACATCAGTAGTGGGGAAGATGCTAGAGTCCATTGTTAAAGATGAAATAGTGGCATATCTAGATAGCAGTGATAGGATTGGGCCAAGCCAGCATGGATTTACCAAGGGTAAATCATGCTTGACTAATCTATTGGAGTTTTTCGAGAATGTAACCAGGAAGTTAGACAAGGGAGATCCAGTGAGTGTAGTGTACCTCAATTTTCAGAAGGCATTTGATAAGGTCCCACATAGAAGATTGGTGGGTAAAATCAGAGCTCATGGCATTGGGGGGAAGATATTGACATGGATAGAAAACTGATTGGCAGATAGAAAGCAAAGGGTAACGGTGAATGGGTGTTTCTCGGAATGGCAGGTGGTGACTAGTGGGGTGTCACAGGGCTCGGTATTGGAACCATAGCTGTTTACGATTTACATCAACGATTTAGATGAGGGCATTGAGAAGAACATCAGCAAGTTTGCTGTTGATACTAAGCTGGGTGGCAGTGTGACATGTGATGAGGAAGTTAGGAGAATTCAGGGTGACTTGGATAGGCTGAGTGAGCAGGCAGATACTTGGCAGATGATGTTTAATGTGAATAAGTGTGAGGGTATCCACTTTGGGAGTAAGAACAGGAAGGCAGATTATTATCTGAACGGTGTAGAGTTAGGTAAGGGAGAAATACAAAGAAATCTAGAAGTCCTTGTTCATCAGTCACTGAAGGTGAATGAGCAAGTGCAGCAGGCAGTGAAGAAGGCTAATGGAATGTTGGCCTTTATTACAAAGGGAATTGAGTACAAGAGCAAGGAAATCCTTTTGCATTTGTACAGGGCCCTGGTGAGACCACACCTGGAGTATTGTGTACAGTTTTAGTCTCCAGGGTTAAGGAAGGACATCCTGGCTGTAGTGGAAGTGCAGTGTAGATTCACAAGGTTAATTCCTGGGATGTCCAGACTGTCTTATGCAGAGAGATTAGAGAGACTGGGCTTGTACGTGCTGGAATTAAGGAGATTGAGAGGGGATTTGATTGCAACATATAAGATTATTAAGGGATTGAACAAGATAGAGGCAAGAAATATGTTCCAGCTGCTGGGAGAGTCCAGTACCAGAGGGCATGGTTTGAGAATAAGGGGTAGGTCATTTAGGACAGAGTTAAGGAAAAACTTCTTCTCCCAGAGAGTTGTGGGGGTCTGGAATGCACTGCCTCAGAAGGCAGTGGAGGCCAGTTCTCTGGATGCTTTCAAGAAGGAGCTAGATAGGTATCTTATGGATAGGGGAATCAAGGGATATGGGGACAAGGCAGGAACCGGGTATTGATAGTAGATGATCAGCCATGATCTCAGAATTGCAGTGCAGGCTCGAAGGGTCGAATGGTCTACTTCTGCACCTATTGTCTATTGAATGTCAGAGGGGAAGAAGCTGTTCCTGAATCTCTGAGTGTGTGTCTTCAGGCGTCTGTACCTCCTACCTGATGGTAACACCTGGACTTGATGGCTGACATGAATTGGTGGACAGAAGGGACAAGTTCTGTGTTGTTGGTCTCTGTGATCCTATAAGATACCATTATTAAAACATCTAATTTCTCAGTTGGTGTTAAAACAAACTCAAAAGTTCAAAGTAAAATTTATTATCAGAGTACATACATGTCAGCACATACAACCCTGAGATTTTTTTCTGTAGTCATACTTAGCAAATCAATAGAACAGTAACTGTAAACAGGATCAATGGACAACAATATCATCTAATATAAATTGTATCTCCCTTGACTTGACTCAATCCACACTATCTAAACTCAGCAGAGTTCTGAGTAATCTACACAAGGCTGTGTTATTACCACAATAATGTTCTCAATCTTTCTCACCACAATATTGTATCTCATCTCCCACAAATATCCCATGGCAGTGAAACTAATCTTCCCAGCTAATGAGCGATGATTCAGCCTATGGTGACTGTGCTTTAGAACCAAGGACACCTGGGATGAGCCCGAGTACAAATTAACAATTAGTTGAGGTAACCAGAATGAAACTTTTTGAATGATGATTACATGTTTCTTGGGAGCATATGCTTGTCAGCTTTGCATATTTTTCTTATTCTAATTCTGAGTTCTGAATTTTGAAGTCCTACATTCATGCTAACTTATTGACCCTTTATGCCTACACATGGGCAAAGAGAAGTAAGCTTTCAGTGGGGGAAAATAAGCACTCCAGCATACTTATGTCTTCTAAAAGTGGATTCAGAGGTAGCCAGTGAGAAAGTCCAGCATGTAATGAATGATACCTATCGCACGGAGAAGAATGTACATAGAACAGCAGCGATACAGTATTTTGAAAGAGGGAGAAGGTTGAAAAAGGTATCTGCTATTTTTTCCCTGGCTCACCAGCACTCCTCATCACTGTTCCATTCCAGCAGGGTTCGACAGCAGGCTGCAGTCTCGATCCCCTGCACTTAAACGGCTTCAAAGGCAGGTTCTGCTAAGTTGAAAATGTTTCAGGATTTCCAACCCCAGGAAGGTGATCCTCATTCAAAGGATTCAGAAGATAAGGCATACATCATTCAATGATCTGCACTGTTATCTGACTGAGAATAAAGTACCTATATTCAATATTTAGTGTTTGTAATGGTGCAACACTCATACAGCAAGTAGTCAGATCAGTGGAATGGTGTTGAAGTGTAACATATGCTCTAATGGGCTTTGCAAAATCTAAAAATTATGTGGGTCTTTTTCACCAATGCCATTTTCTGACAACAGTCATTACTGTATTATTATGGTAAGCATTTTCACTTGGAAAGTAATTTTGGATCACTGGCCTTAGTCTCTTAGCTGACGATGCAGTCAAAGGCATGAAATAGACCATGCAGCTACCAGGGGAAGAAATGAGAATTACTGTCTGTGTAATAAGGGAAATGCAATTAATGGCTCAAAGCATGGAACTTCATGCTTCTAAGCTGAAACCGATTTTATGTAAATTAACTAAATTAGAATACATGAGATAATAACTAATTTAGGTTAATTTGATATGCATGCCTAGTTTTACAAGAAACGTGCTACTGCGCATGCATAAAACATAAAATCTGAGATAGTTTGAAGTGCATTGGTTATTTTAATGCATAGAACTTAACAGTGTAATACTGAACTGCTGATATTCTACAATCTAAACATAAATATTTGACCTTGTAATTTTGTGGTCGGCAGAATTTTAACTACATAGTGCTTGTTATCACTTTTCTAAAAGATGTTTTTGAAATCTGGTGAGGATGTAGATCACATCTATAAACCTTTCATGGGTAGTCCAATTGAGCTCCGAACAGTAATGGAGCTTCATCAGCAAGAGAAGCAGCAAGATGGATGCAGAGGAAAGATATAAGACAGGGATGGCCTGTTATGGTACATGTGCCAGAAGTGGTGCATTGGATGATTAGAAGTGGTGCATTGCACCCCAATGATAATAAAAAAGAAAGCCTACTCATGCAAAAAATATTAACCAAAAACTGATCTGTTGAAAAAAAATCTATAACAGGAATTAAAGTAGCTTAGCGCTAGAAATGGGTTTTACCGAGAATAAATCTAAAACTTAGCAATTATTTTTAGCAATTTTATTATTTTGTGCTCATCTTTTGGCGAATGTTATCTTCTTTCACATTAATCTGTTTTCCATTTTAAAAATGTTCTATGAGTCAAACTAGGAAAGAAGGACTATTGTTCTGCAGTCATTCCATAACTGTTCAATACACGTTTGATAATTGTTTGATCCTGAGGCGCCAGGCGTCTGCAACAGCGGCGCTTCGCAGGTTTTTGCCAGTTAGTTTACAACTGATACTCATGCACTATGGAGTTGTGCTTTGTTCGTCCTTTGTGAACATTTGCAGTTTTGTACTTTTTCAAAAATTAAGCCTTGGTTTTACATTCAGTTACCCATCACAGTGCAAAAGAAAATGAGCAAAAGAAAAGCAGAAAGTGATAGTAAGCGTGAATTCAATGAACAGTGGGAAAATGAGTACTTATTGAAAACCGTTGTGCGTTGTTTGTGAAAACACTTTCTCACATAGTAGAAGACATGATCTTAATAGACACTATAAAACACAACATCAGACTGGAATAGAAGGAAAACTGAAGCTAGTGCTTGGGTCTGAGTTACAGAAAATATGTGATTAAGAAAAAGGAAGAAATCAAAAGAAGACAAAATATATTTGTTAAAAGTCTCATTAAAGTAAGTAATGTTTATCTTGTTTTTATATTAAATCAATATATCATGTAAAAATGCTAAATCTATCTATATTAACATATTTTTACAAGAATTGAATGGGGGTACAAGAGTTGTATGGCTCATCTGAACTCGTGCGTGAAAACATTGACGCATGGAATGTAATAGGATGGCCACCCCTGATATAAGGAATATGCCAACTGAGATGATATATGGTTTCTGAGTCAAACACGAAGAAATCTGCAGATACTGGAAATTTAAGCAACACACACAAAATGCTGGTGGAACGCAGCAGGTCAGGCAGCATCTATAGGGAGAAGCACTGTTGACATTTCAGGCCGAGGCCCTTCGTCTGGACAGATTTCTGAGTGCTTCCTTAGTTGGTCTGCTACACAGTGGTTAGAAAAATGAATCATAACCATACTACACCATTATAGTGTGAGCAATGCCATGGAAAGATCCCAGAGCTAAACACAATATCTCTCAGATTTTTGTGGAGCACAAAATTTAAATATTTTTCTTTGGTTCTTTCCAAGATTATCCTCCCCTATTTGCATATGTTGGTGTTAGTTACACGTTCCTACTGGTGCTGTCAAGCCAACTTTGTAGGTGTATCAGCCACACATACAGTATGTAAGTAGATTCAATCCCATGGACTGGAACAGGATGTGCCAGTTACTGTCTAGCAGTTCAAATAAAGAAACACTCAGAGGCCTAACTGCTGGCAGACCCATTCCCTTTTTGCACAACTGAAATGTGTTCCTAATTTGTATATTTCATATTTTTTTCACATCTATCTTCCTAATTCTCTTGTTTATGAAACTCTATTGTAGTTCAAATACCACTGAACTGAAAGGTTTGTATAAGTGACTCACTTTCTCTCCAGATGTCGAGAACATCGTGTGAAGAAGTGATAACTCGGATTCAACTGTCTTACCTTGTTGTTTGAGCTGAAACATTGATAAGTCTATCCGCAGACAGACACGTGGTCTAAAGTGCTACTTCAGTATTGTACACAGTACACTGCTTCCCCGTCAATGCTGCTTTTGGGTTAGACAGCATTGTCTGGCTATCCTATTGTAAAATAAACAACATCCATGGGTGTTTACAGGATAAAAAAGAAATAAGAAACAATATTTATAGGGCAAGAACATAGAACTTAGAAATGTAGAGCATAGGAACGTTGTGCAAATCTAATTAAACTAGAAATTAAATACCAAACTGTCTGCCCTATCCCTCTATTCCTTGCACTTTAATGTACCTATCTGAGAGCCTCCTAAACTTGTGCATCATGCTTGTTTCCACTACCATCCCTGGCAGCATATTCTCGGCACCCATGACTTTCCACGCAAGATACTTGCCCTACATATCTACTTTGAACTTACTTCCTTCACCTTCAATGCACACCCTCTACAAATACAGATGCAAGTTTATAAATGTTATAGTTACTTTTTTTTCATGCACAATTGACTCTTGATTTATATATTTTATCATTATTCTGAAAGTTAGGCTAACTTCAACCCTTAATGTCTGCTGTATTTCCACCCAAATTATTTTTCTTCCTTGAAGTTATTCAGTTCATATGGCTCCTCTTTGTTATTGGGATTCATAGAGTCCTAGAGCATGACAGCACAAAAACAACCTAGTACATGCCAAGCTATACTGCCTTTTCACATTTAATCTCTGATTCTTTCAAACTAGCTTCAAAACATTGCAGCAGTTCTGTAAATTGAAGCTTGTCTATGAAATTGTGGTAAATTTTAAGTTCCTGAATGTGATTAATAGAAAATTCTAGCATCAATGGGGCAAACAATTCTAAACAATGCACACAACAAGAAAATCAGCACCCTAAAATTTTTACTCTTGGAAGTGTCTTGCATATTACAAAGGGCAGAGATTTTATATTGTGGACAATGGTAATTGTGTTATTGAAAGATCACAATCAATGTCATGTTCTCTAAGTTTGATGATAATCTGGAAAATAATGGAGGCAGCAAGTGCAGAATCAGAATCAGGTTTATTACAACTGACACGTCATCTTTTTTTTTGTTTTAATTCTGTGTCAGACATTAAAACACTATAATTTACAATAAAAGTAGAACATATAAATAGTGCAAAAGCAGAACACTGTGGTAGTGTTAATGGGTTCATGGACCTTTCAAAAACCTAATGGCAGAGGGGAGAAACTGTTCATAATACATTGAGTTTCAGGCTGCCATATCTTCCCCTCCCCTTCACCACCACCCTGATGGTAGTATGAGAAGAGACATGTCCTGAATGGTGAGGGTTCTGATGCTGCCTCTTGAGGTACTGCCTTTTGAACGTGGCTGTGGTGGGGAGGGTTGTGTCCATGATGGAGTTAGCTACAACCCTCTGCAGCCTCTTTCGATGATGTACATTGGAGCCTCCATACAGGGTGGTGATGCAACCAGTCAGAATGATCACCACGGTACATCTGTGGAAATTCTCACGAGCTTTTCTTCTCAATCTCCTAATAAAATATTGTCACTGGCATGCCTTCTTTGTGATTGCACCACTATGTTGAGCCCAGGATACTGTAGGCCAATAGAGATGTTGATGGCCAGGAACTTAAAGCTGCTCACCCTTTCTACTGCTGACCCCCCACTGAGTAGTGACGTGCCCTTCCCTTCTTAAAGTCCACAATCAATTCCTTCGTCTTACTGATGTTGAGTGCAAGGTTGTTGGTGAGGCACCACTTGAACAGCTGATCTGTCTCACTCCTGTGCACCTTCTTGATGCCATCTGAGACTCTGCTAACAATAAATTTCTCATTGGTGAATTGATAGGTGGTATTTGAGCTGTCCCTAGCCACACAATTTTGAGTATATTGAAAGTAGAGCAGTGAAATGAACATACATCCTTGATGTGTTAATTGCCAGAGGGAGGAAATGTTATTACCTTATCAATCCAAACTGACTGTAGTCTCCCAATGAGGAAGCCAGTGATTCAGTTGCAGAGGTCCAGGATTTTAAGCTTGTTGTTTATTACTGAGGAGATGAAGGCTGAGCTATAATAAATAAACATCTGCTGTTGTCCAGATGGTCCAAGGCCTAATGGAGAGCTGGTGATATTGCATCCACTATGGACCTGGGATGGTGGTAGGTGAATAGAAGTGGCTGCAGGTCCTTGCTGAGGCAGGAGTAAAGTTTAGCCATGGCAAACCTCTCACAGCACTTAATCACAGTAGATATCATGGAGCAGAATATCTCACCGAAAAAAGTGGCTCTGTTGTCCAGGTAATTCCTTGCCCAATTTTGAAGGGGGAGAGAAATTATAAGTCTGTTTCGAACAGGGATGCCTTCATGTCTGCTCATCACAAGAGATACAGAAACTGCTTCAAGGCAGATAAGGGTTGCCTTATTCTTCTTCCTGGAGGTAACATTGAAGGTGACTATAAAGTTCGTACTCTCAATCCACTAATAAGAGAACTCTTGAGCACTGAAAAGGTACTATATGTAAAGACACATCTTCCTACGATATGGTGATCTAACAAAAAGAGCTTGGGTGACAGAATTCTTCTTCCCAAGATTGTCTCATTTCTGTTCCCCTGCATTGTGCAACATGTTACAAGGAATTACCTAGATAAGGCAACATGGCTCATATTAGACAAATCTCCTGAATATCTAAATAACATTGAGGATGTGCCTGACATTTTTGATCCCAAAAATTGCTTTATTTCTATAACCAAAGGGCCAAGTCACTATCTCCAAGTTTAAGGCACATGACTTGCAGTGTGTAAATAGGGCAGCATCTGATGTAGAAGGATGAACATACACTTTAGGAAAAGACATAGTATCAAGATAGCCAGAGACCACATTGGTGCTTCTTGGGATGCCATAGCGATGAATGGTATATGGAGCAAATCAGGGCCAGAGTGCATGCACAACTCCCACGGGTTTAGGAATTTGAGATATCTCCATTGTCAAGTTGCTAAATGAGGCTGGCTTTGATGAAATAGACCTGGGTAATGCAGAGGAGTTGCTGGAATTTCTGTGGGGAGCAGATACGTGAAAAGCTGTTACAGCTTGAGGAACAATGTTCAAAAGAGGAATAGGAATGAAACACGGCACTGCCAGCTCTGAAACAACAGTGAAGCAAATTCTTCTGAGGATGTTCTGTTATACTGAGAAGGTGATAGTGGTCTTTAAGAATTATTATCCCAATATGGAGCGCAGCACTGGATGTACCCACTGTGAAAAGTTGCCATGGTTTTCTTCAAGGTATTTTATCAGAGGAAAAAGTAGAAAACTGCATGTTTCTATCATCGTAGTGGTATATCTGGTAGAAGCACCTGCCACACAGTGTCAGAGACCTGGATTCAATCCTAATCTCAGGTGGAGTAAATATGAATATGCACTTTCTGCCTCAATACATTGGTTTCCTCCAGGTGCTCCACTTCCATCCCACATTTCAGTGGTGGGCTGTTAATAGGCCAGGGTAAATTGCCCCTGGTATGTAAGTGAGGGGTAGAACCTAGGGGGAGATGATGCGGATGTGAGGGGAAGAACGAACGAACAGGCTTAATAGATTTGGTATGAGTAAGTGGTTGATGGTCAGCACAAACTCGATGGGCTGAAGGACCTGTTTTTGTACTATATCTGTCTTTGTGTGAAATTTTCTACCAGATTCAATAATCAGACACACAGAAATGGTTCATAAGAGGAACCTTGGCCATGAAAGTCACAAACTCTATCAGGCTCAGCACTATCTTCCAGGCCATTAATGGAATCTCTGCCTCTCACCTCATGCAACTTTAATGTGTACAGGCATGATCAAACACCCACTGAACATACAAAGCAGAAACTAACCATTCATTGTAGTGCAGCAGCTTGTCAAGGCCTTGCACAAAGACATTGCCGAAAGATTCCACTTTCACCACTTTTAAAGGAAGGTCACTTGAAGGACCTATAGCCTACTGAGAGAAAAGAAATCACCTTACCTTTATCTTATGTTACGTACATGCAACCTGTAAAAGTATCAGCAGCAACAGAATACACCTGGAGTCTGGTTTTGCTGTTAACAAAACACTATTTTAGTAACTACTTAATATAGTAGTTAAACCAGGTAAATCAAGAATTACACACAAAAAATTCGCCAGGACGAAGGGTCTCGGCCCGAAACATCAACAGTGCTTCTCCCTATAGATGCTGCCTGGCCTGCTGTGTTCCACCAGCATTTTGTGTGTGTTGTTGTTTGAATTTCCAGCATCTGCAGATATCCTCGTGTTTGCTAAAATCGAGAATTAGCAGTTTTATGCATACATAGGTGTAAAAATAAAGTTCCCCAACTCATTCAAGCTCAGGTGGCAAGAGTTACAGTCTTACAATGGTACGGAAGACAGTTCAGTTCAACAATAACCACAGAATAGTTATTGTTGGTATGAGAGAGATATTTGAATCCAAATAAACAAATAAACAGGTGTTTCTGCTTTGTATGATCAGTGGGTGTTTGATCATGCCTGTACACATTAAAGTTGCATGAGGTGAGAGGCAGAGATTCCATTAATGGCCTGGAAGATAGTGCTGAGCCTGATAGAGTTTGTGACTTTCATGGCCAAGGTTCCTCTTATGAACCATTTCTGTATGTCTGATTATTGAATCTGGTAGAAAATTTCACACAAAGACAGATATAGTACAAAAACAGGTCCTTCAGCCCATCGAGTTTGTAAGATCGATGACACCTGTTTGTACGAGCAGTGAAGAGGGCAAATGGAATGTTGGCCTTTGTTACAAGGGGAATTGAATACAAGAGCAAGGATGTCCTTTTGCATTTCTACAGGGCCCTGGTGAGACCACACCTGGAATATTGTGTACAGTTTTGGTCTCCAGGTTTAAGGAAGGACATTCTGGCAATTGAGGAAGTGCAGCGTAGATTCACTAGGTTGATTCCTGGGATGGCAGGGCTGTCTTATGCAGAGAGATTGGAGAGATTGGGCTTGTACACGCTGGAATTGAGGAGATTGAGAGGGGATCTGATTGAAACGTTTAAGATAATTAAAGGATTTGATAGGATTGAGGCAGGAAATATGTTCCAGATGTTGGGAGAGTCCAGTACCAGAGGGCATGGATTGAGAATAAGAGGTCAGTTATTTAAAACAGAGTTGAGGAAGAGCTTCTTCTCCCAGAGAGTTGTGGAGGTGTGGAATGCACTGCCTCGGAAGACGGTGGAGGCCAATTCTCTGGATGCTTTCAAGAAGGAGCTGGATAGATATCTGATGGATAGGGGAATCAAGGGATATGGGGACAAGGCAGGGACTGGGTATTGATAGTGAATGATCAGCCATGATCTCAGAACGGCGGTGCAGACTCGAGGGGCCGAATGGTCTACTTCTGCACCTATTGTCTATTGTCTATTACCATTGTCCTCTGAATCCTTCGAGTTAGCCAAATTAGCTAACTCCACTAAGGGTACCGTCTTCAATTGGTAAAACTACTAACCCAGGCAAGGACTAAACACACCAGTAGTTCCCACAGGGTCACCCTTACATGCACTGTGACAGCCACTGATCCAGTTCCACGACATACGAAGTAACTCCAACAGTAATTTGCCACAGGGGTGCCTTCTTCAGTGAAATACCATACCCAGACAAGGGTAAACACACACGTGGTATTCACAAAGGTTTCCCCCTCACCAGAGAACCCACTCCTGTGGATTAACTATGTGACAATCACGCTTTCGTATCCGAATTGAAACAAACTCACCCTTACGGGCTACTTGGAGAGAGGGTCCAAACAGTGATC
Organism: Hypanus sabinus; assembly: GCF_030144855.1. Taxonomy (NCBI): domain Eukaryota; kingdom Metazoa; phylum Chordata; class Chondrichthyes; order Myliobatiformes; family Dasyatidae; genus Hypanus; species Hypanus sabinus. Next base: position 60,325,003 of record NC_082711.1, on the reverse strand, counting down.
TCTTTGTCACTAGGTTTCTTCTGTTTCAAACCTTCCTCTCCTCTCTCTGCAAACTTCTTCTAGTTGCATCATTTGTGAGAGTCATTTTCAATACTCTGGATCGATCTCAACTCACCCCTTTGGGCTACTGAAAGTTTAAACCAGTGGCCGACTCACTGGTGTCTTCCATTGACCGAATCCATCTTGACTCTGATTGTGTGTGTCTCTGTGTCCTTGTATATTCAAAACAAGCCGCAGAAAGAATGTAAACATTCATTGTCAATCAAATAACTCCACCTCTCTCACCATAGTAACCAGCAATTTTGTAGTCAGTAGAAATCCAACAGTGTCCAAAAGTCAATCTCATTCTATCTAAAGTGACGGTCCGCAGAAAAAATGTACCCTAGGGGTAAGAGTCCTTTTCTGTGGCAGTACTCTATACTTCCCATTCCCGCTATGTCCAGACTACACCAGATAAATCCGTAACCAAAGCTTTTTCTCTTCGTTTTTACCCTCCATCCACACTAAAACGGCATTTTCGTCCCCCGAAACCGGAGCTTTCAGAAACGCTCTCCAAAGTGTGTAGTTTTGCAAATGCTGGATTGGCCGGAGCTGTGTGGACGAGATAACCGAGGACTTCTGAAAACGCTGTCAGACAGCAGTGCGCTATTTCATTGTTTTCTTGAACGCAACCTAACAACTTCAGAACAACGAGACTGATGCTAGAAGAGTTAGAAATGTACTCACCAAATACTTTGACCCATAACTTACTGAATAAATAAGTATACTCACTTTGCCCTGTTTTCTGTCCTTGCTTGAATGAAGGTGGTTTACCTATTTATGCAAGTACTTTTCTGACAATAGATGTGTAACAGCCTAATGTAACATTGTATGGAAATACAAGATAACACTGATGCAGACAAGTTTTATACATTTAACAAGGTGCTTTATTAATGCAACAGAGTTAGTCAGTTTTTCAATGTTCGTCGGCAGCCGGGTCAATCTGTCCGTGAACTCCCTGTCGGTTGCCTCCATACACTCCAGTATTTGTGTTTTTTTTTTACTTTTAAGTTCTCCTGCGCGAGAGCCAACAGCTGTCCGTCGTTTTAAGTTTTTCTAGTCTGTAACTATACAAACGCGCACTTTCACAGCAAGATTCGACACCAAACAGGTCGCTTGTTTTCGGTAGATGTGTCCTGCACATGCCCAGTAGGGCAAGATTTGCCGAAATCTCCGTTTCAGTGTGGACAGAGATATTTTCAAAAACGCATAGTGTGGCCGCCTATCGTTTTTACGTGAAACCAGCGTTTTCAAAGTTATCCGGTCTAGTATGGACGTAGCCTTAGCAGAAGAACCATTCTCTCCCTATCCACCCTGCCAAGACCCTCAGGATCTTATATACCTTAAGCATGTGGCTATTTACAGAAGATAAACACGTATTTTGTGAAGACCATTGAAATTGACATAGTTGAATGCTGGATTAACAAGTCATTCTGAGCTGCTGGGAGGAGTAGGCAGGAAAAGGCTGAGTTACACACATGGCAGTAAGTATTTTGAAGGTCAGTTCAGTGCTGACACTAGGATTGCTTCCCAGGCTGTGGCTCCTGGACAGTAAAGACATCTAAATCCGACCACATTTCTGCTTACGTTACTATTATTTCGAGCAAACACATCACCAAGCTCCAGACAACAGGAGCTAATGTCTCTCCCTGTAACTGGATGCTTGACATTCTGATCAGTGGACTATAATCAGTAACAACTCTGCCATGATTATTCTAAACACTGATGCTGCACAAAGTTGCATCTTCAGCCCTTTACTCCCTGTACGCTCATGACTGTGTCAGCAGATTTTGCTCTAACTCCATCTGCAAGTTTGCAGAAGATACCAATGTACTGGGCCACATCTCCAATAATAATGAGTTGGAGTACAGGAACGAGATAGAGAGCTTAGTAATGTAGTGGCATAACAACAATCTTTCCCTCAATTTCAACAAAATAAAACAGCTGGTCATTAATTTCAGAAAGGGTATTTGGTGGGTGGGGTGGGGGTTGCTGTTGTACAGTACCTGCTCCTGTCTACATCAACAGTGACCAATAATCTGTCATGCTCCACCAATGGTCATCAATGGTCTGTCCTGCTCCACCAATGGCCACCACTAGTCTGTCCTGCTCCATGAACATTGATGACATGGCCATGAAAGTTCACCAATGCCTCTACTTCCTTAGAAGGCTAAAGAGATTTAACATGGCCCGTCAACTCTTACCAATTCTTATCAATGCAGAGCATAAATCATTCTGTTCAGCTTTGTATGGTAACTGCTCTGCATGTGACGTCAAGAGACTGCAGAATTGTGGACACAGCTCAACACATCATGGAAACAAGTCTGCTCTCTATGGACTCTAACTGTACTTCTTACTGTCTCAGTAAAGCAGCTAGCATAATCAAAGGCCCACTGACACCAGATATTCTCTCTTCTTCCTTCTCCCATCAGGCAGAAGATACAAAAACTTGAAAGCATGTATCACTGGGCTGAAGGACAGCTTCTATCCCGCTGTTATCAGATTCTTGAATAGACCACTTGTAAGACAAGATGGACTCCCGGCCTCACAGTCGACCTTGTTATGACCTTGCACTTTGTTGTTTACCTGCACTGAATTTTTTCAATGGCTTTTACACTTCATTTTGCATTGTTATTGTTCTATGTTATTCTAGCTTAGTGCGCTGTGTAATGATTTGATCTGTATGAACGTTATGGAAGACAAGTTTTCCATTGTATTTTAGTACATGTGACAACAATAAACCAATACCAATATCAATTCATGTACTCTTGTGAGGTTGACAAATGTGACCAAGCCAAAAGAATTTGGATTGTATTTGTCAATGGAAAGGTTTGCTTTAATAGCCAGAATGGAATAGTCTAATTGCATGCTTTGTCATCTCCTGATTAATTATAGTGGGTATTTGCTTATCCTGATCTATTGTAGTAGTGACTTTGAGAAATGAAATTGCTACCCATATATTGGCAAATTGAGAATACATCTGAGAAACTTTTCCATGGTGTTACAAGAACAGATTCTGAAGGATGCTAGTACTGACTTGTTTAGATACTATTTTGTTAAGGGTTACAGGTATAGATGTGTTCACATAAAATTATATTTCAACCTGGCACAGCAGTTGAAGTGTTTTCATGGAATGTAAGCGTGTTGCTAAGAAACAAAACTATTGTATTAATTTTAACATCCAGCAAATGCATTAATATGTGCAGAGACTATACACATTCATGTCATGTAATAAAAACACCAGGCAGTATCATCTCTCTGAAATGTTTCTGATTTAATGGGGTAGAAATCTATATGGGCTGCTGCTGTGAGATGTGAGACTGACCTAATTTCAATAATTGAGATGAATTGTTGGCACTGTCAAGTCATTTCATCTTTAGACTGGACAAGTCTAAAGTGAATAAAAGACCAACTCTGCTCCTTACTTTGGTTTATTGTGTAATGCGCCATTGTGAAAAGATTGTTTTTATAGACAGTGTATGTAAAAAATAGAGAAGATTTCTGAATACTTGCCATCGTTAGCTTTTCAGTGCTCATCTTTTACACAGGTGTGCAGCTTGGCCATTTGGGGTGGGGTATCTAAAAGGTGGTAGGTAACTGTGCATTTGGGTATCTTCCTCAACATGGGCAACAATTTCAAGAGGGGGAGCGTGAAAATGGGGAGCAGAAGGAATTAGCATGGACAAATTAAGCAAATTGTGTGTTGCAGCGGTTAGACCTGAAGAGAATCATTTAATTGCCCTCTGATGTGAGAACATCAAATGTACCTGGAGTATGTAATAGAGAAAGCCCAATGGGTGTTCAACGTGGGTAATCAAGTTTCCGGTGATGAATTTTACAGTGAAACCAGAGAGAAGTGGGAGCTCACTCTGGCAATATGACTGTGAAGAAGAGGCAAAGGAAAGCAGTATTGGTTTGTTATTCACATGTGTACTGAGATACAGTGAAAAACTTGTCTTGTGTATTGTTCATTCAAATCAGATCATTACACAGTACATTGAAGGAGAATGATGTAACACAGTAACAACGCAGAATAAAATGAAACAGCTACCTAGAAGGAGCAGTGCAGGTAAACGATACAGTGCAAGGTCATACCAAAGTAGACTGTGAGGTCAAGTTCATCTTAGCTTACAAATGGTCCATTCAAGAGACAGTGGGATAGATGCTGTCTTTGAGCTTGGTACTAAATGCTTTCATAGAAAACCTACAGCACAATACAGGCTCTTCGGCCCACAATGCTGCGCTGAACATTAACTTAATTTAGAAATTACCTCGGGTTACCCATAGCACTCTATTTTTCTAAGAGCCATGTACCTGTCCAGAAGTCTCTTAAAAGACCCTATTGTATCCGCCTCCACCACAGTCACTGGCAGCCCATTCCACACACTCACCACTCTCTGCATAAAAAACTTACCCCTGACATCTCCTCTGTACCTGCTTCCAAGCACCTTAAAACTATGCCCTCTCCTGTTAGCCATTTCAGCCCTGGGAAAAGGCGTCTGACTATCCATGCGATCAATGCCTCTCATCATCTTATACACCTGTATTAGGTTGCCTCTCATCCTCCGCCACTCCAAGGAAAAAAGGCTGAGTTCACTCAACCTATTCTCATAAGGCACGCTCCCCAATCCTCTGCACACTTTTTATAGTTTCCACATCCTTCCTATAGTGAGGCAACCAGAACTGAGCAAAGTACTCCAAGTGGAGTCTGACCAGATCCTATAGAGCTGCAATGTTACCTCTCGGCTCATAAACGCAGTCCCATGATTGATGAAGGCCAATGCACCGTATGCTTTCTTAACCACCGAGTCAACCTGCACAGCAGCTTTGAGTGTCCTATGGACTTGGACCCCAAGATCCCTCTGATCCACGCTGCCAGAGTCTTACCATTAATACAATATTCTGCCGTCATATTTGACCTTCCAAAATGAATCACCTCACACTTATCTGGGTTGAACTCCATCTGCCACTTCCCAGCCCAGTTTTGCATCCTATCAATGTTCCGGTGTAACCTCTGACAGCCCTCCACACTATCCACAACACCCCCAACCTTTGTGTCATCGGCAAATTTAGTAACCCATCCCTCCACTTCCTCATCCTGGTCATTTATAAAAATCACCAAGAGAAGGGGTCCCAGAACAGATCCTGAGGCACACCACTGGGCATCGACCTTCATGCAGAATATGACCTGTCTACAACCACTTTTGCCTTCTGTGGGCAAGTCAAATCTTGATCCACAAACAAGGTTTTCTTGGATCCCATGCCTCCTTACTTTCTCAGTAACCTTTGCATGGGGTACCTCATCAAATACCTTGCTGAAGTCCATAGACACTACATCTACTGCTCTACCTTCATCAATGTGTTTAGTCACATCCTAAAAAAATTTAATCAGGCTCATAAAGCATGTCCTGCCTTTGACAAAGCCATACTGACTTTTCCTAATCATATTATGTCTTTCCAAATGTTCATAAATCCTGCCTCTCAGGATCTTCTCCATTAACTTACCAACCACTGACGTAAGACTCACTGGTCTATAATTTCCTGGGCTCTCTACTCTTTCTTGAATAAGTGAACAACATCTGCAACCATTCAATCCTCTGGAACCTCTCCCATCCCCATTGATGATGCAAAGATCATTGCCAGAGGCTCAGCAATCTCCTCCCTCGCCTCCCACAGTAGCTTGGGGTACATCTCATCCAGTCCTGGAGACCAACTTGAGTTTTCCAAAAGCTCTAGCCCATCCTCTTTCTTAATGTCTACATGCTCAAGCTTTTCAGTCTGCTGTAAGTCATGCCTACAATTACCAAGATCATTTTTTGTAGTGAATACTGAAGCAAAGTATTCATTAAGTACCTCAGCTATCCCCTCTGGTTCCAAACACACTTTTCCACTGTCACACTTAATTGGTCCTATTCTCTCACATCTTATCCTCTTGCTCTTCACATACTTGTAGAATGCCTTAGGGTTTTCTTTAATCCTGCTCTCCAAGGCCTTCTCATGCCTCCGTCTGGCTCTCCTAATTTCGTTCTTAAACTCCTTCCTGTTAGCCTTATAATCTTCTAGCTCTCTATCATTACCTAGTTTTTTGAACCTTTCATAAGCTTTTCTTCTTGACTAGAAGACTTCAGTAGCCTTTGTGCACCATGGTTCCTGTACCCTACCCTGTCTCATTGGAACGTACCTATGCAGAACCCCACGCAAATATCCCCTGAACATTTGCCACATTTCTGCCGTACATTTCCCTGAGAACATGTTTCCAATTTATGCTTCCAAGTTCCTGCCTGATAGCTTCATATTTACCCTTACTCCAATCAAACACTTCCTAATTTGTCTGTTCCTATCCCTCTCTGATGCTATGGTAAAGGAGATAGAATTGTGAACCCCATCGAACTCCAACTCCTTAATGCGGAGTGTTAGATGCTGTAGTTGGATGCGCTTCTGACAGTTATAATTGTCAAGGACACTGGCGGTCTCTCTGCTTTCCCATATCCCATAAGAAGAGCATTCAACTATTCTCCTGGCATCCTTATTGTCCTAAATCTGCAAATATAAGGAAAGAAACATTAAATAAACTGGGGAAAAATAAAATCTACCTACAGCTTTTGCACCTTCTTTCACTAAAGCCTCAAATAACCACTCTTAACACTGTCCACTCCAACTCTGGCCGCTCTGCTTGCCCCTGCCTTATTTTTATTTGTTCCTGCCAATCAATCCCGATCGCTGATTGGCTACAGTTCAAAAACCAAACTGCCGTGAATCAATACCCGATGTACTCAGTCAGCAATCCTGAGTGAGATATGTCTTCTCACGCTTCCTGCCACTTTTCACAGAAATAACCTCCACACCGCGAGGAATCCTGCCATTAAACTGGTATTCTGCCTTCAGATTTGACCTTCCAAAAACAAACCATTTTATACATTTCCAGATTGAACTCCATCTGCCACTTCTCATCCAAGCTCTGCATCCTATCAATGTCCTGTATTAATCTACAATAACCCGCTACACTATCCACAACTCCACCAAACTTTATATTAGCTTCCACTTTGTTCTCAGATTTGACTCTATACTGTTCTTCAGCTTGTATTGCAAACCTCACCATCATTTCAGCCTCTGCACCTCTAACTGCCTCGGAACCATAAGGTTTTAGACCACCCATCCTCTGAGTCAGCTCTCCCCTGAGCTTCAGGTTGTTCAATAAACTTCACGTAGTTTGATTCCAACCTGTCTGGACCAGATTCCTTAAACTCCCTGAATTCAGGCCTCTTCCCCTCTGTATGAGATGCACAATTGAAGGGGAAGTAGCAGGGAATGGTAAGAGAGAGTCACACACACAGAAATACGTGCACAATACAGAAACTGAGACTAGTATGGAAGAAAAGAGATGAACCTGGCAGACAATGACCGTGCCATCGCCAAGGCAAAAAGCAGATAAAGTCTGTGGAAAGCTACACCTCTCAGAGATCTCTTGTGATGCCTGAGCACTTTGTAAGACTCATGTTTTTGTATCTTCTGTCTGGTGGGAGAAGGGACAAGAGGGAACGTATGGAGAGGGTGGGATCTTTGATTATGCTCACTGCTTTACTGAGGCACCAGGAAGTATAGATTGAGTCCACGGAGGCGAGGCTAGTTCCTGCAATTTGCTAAGTTGTGTCTACACTTCTCTTCAGTTTCTTACTATCACATGCAGAGCAATCACCATACCAAGCCGCTGTGGATCCAGATGGAATTTTCGCTGTGGTGCATTGATTGAAAGTGGGTGAAGGTTGATGGGGACATGTCAAATTTCTTCAGCCTTCTGAGGAAGTAGAGACATTGGTGAGCTTTCTTGGCCATGACCTCAACATGGTTGGGCCAGGACAGCCTACCGGTGATGTTCATTAACTAGGAACTTGAAGCTCTCTATCCTCACAATCTCAACATCGTTTATGTAGGCAGGGGCATGTGTACTGACCCCTTTCTGGAGCCAATGACCAGCTCTTTTGTTTTGGTGTCATTGAGGGAAAGGTTGTTGTCAGGACACCATGTCACTGGGCTCCGTATCTCCTTCCTGTCCTCCAACTCATCATTATTTGAGATATGCCTCACTATGGTAGTATCATCTGCAAATGTTGTAAATGGAGTTAGAGCTGAATCTAGCCACACAGTCATGAGTGTTAAGAGAGTTAAGTAGGAGGCTGTGGACACAACCTTGTGGAGCACCAGGGATTAGGATTATCATGACATAGATGGTGCTGCCTAATCTTACTGATTGCGGTCTGTTAATCAGGAAATCAAGGATTCATTTGAGGCAACAAAAGTGGCAGATGTAACAAGGTAGGAAAGAGGAAAGTGAAGGCAGAGCCAGCTGGTGGAGGATGATAAGCAGGAGCACATAGACTAGGTTCTGGAATCAAATAAGTAACAAAGATGACAATAAAAACTATTTGGGGAGAGGTGAAAGCCTGAACCAGGTTGGGGGGTGAATGCAGAGTTGATGGGTGAAATACATGGTTGATAAAACCAGGTGGAGAGGAAGGGGAATGAAATCGTATGCTGGGTGGCCGGAGAAGACAATAGAGTTGAGAGTTAACTGAAATTGAAAAATTCAATGTTTTTACATCTGGGTTGTAAACTATACAGGCGGATTCTGAAAAGTTTTCCCTCTGGTTTACATTGGACCTCTCCCTGGCTGTGAAGTAGGCTGAGGATGGACAGGTGGGAATGGGAAAGAGAATTGAAATATTATGCAGCCAGGAGCTTGAGTTGGCCATTATGGACAGAGCAAAGGGGCTCTGCAAATCAAACACTTAGTCTGTGTTTGGTCTGGCCAATATAGAGGAGACCACATGAGAACATCAAATGCAGTAGATGAGACTGGAGGAGGTTGATGTGAGTCTTTGCTTCACCTGGGAGGGCAGTTTACGTCTCTGGATGGAGAAGGTGTAAAACTTAATCTTGCATCTCCTGCATTTGTTGCAAAGGAAAGTACCAGAGGTTAAGGAGTGGTGGGGAGGGGCAACGAGCGGACCAGAGAGTCACAGAAGGAAAGTGACAAGGAATAGGAATCAGAGGAAGTAGCTGACACTCAGATCTAGAAATCTATACTTGCAAATCACACTGCAATAACTTACCTCTTTCATTGTATCTTGGTTTAATTGGATAATACAGATACAAATAAATAGCAGACAAGAACAGACATGCAGATCCATCAGCACTGTTCTGCATCTATAATTATTGAACTATGATCATGACTAGGCAGTTCCTACATCACATCACTGAGAAACTACCACAAAAGAAGTAGAAGTCCAGAAAATTCTTCCTCATCCCTGCAGTTGATTTAAAATTGTGTATAAGATCATATAGATCATTTGTCTTGTTAATTATACTTTTTTTTAGTTGATTGTGACCTTTTACATTTCTATTTCTCTTGAAATGGAGATGCTTGCTGGCCTAAGAATTTACGTGCACCTGGAAATTCACTAGTACCTCAATATTTCATAGCCCACACACCAACTTCAATCCAGTCTTCATTCATTATTTTCTTCATAGATTTTCAAATGAATGACATTTTAACATGGTACAAAAGTAATGCAGTAATGAATATAAAGGCACATAGCATGAAATCTCAGCAGAAAGTATCAACAAAGTTCATGCAACTGAGGTAATGGCTGAACAGGGATGGGTTCATGATAAAAAATTGTGCTGCATGTATGGTAATAACTCCAAAGTGACATTTAAAAGTTGGAAATAAAAACTGCTGTAGTGTATTTCATCTTCTGTTCAAACAGCTGAAAAGGGGCATAACCTGTCACAAATGATATTTATCCTTCCCACTTCAGATCTGAAGTCAGCAATAGGAAAGGTATTCGTCAGCATCGTTTGTGTTGCCCAGTTGATATTTGACATGATTTTGCTGGTGCTGATTTGTCTGGAATCTTTTTCCATTGTCAGTGGGGGAAATGTTTGTAATTCCATGAGGATGTGTTTTGACATGTGCTTTTTTTATTTTCGTGTGACCTATTCACTTGTGCATTTCACAAGGGAAAGTCTGGCTGAACCTCAATGTATAATTCATTTGTTATTAATGTACAAAGAAGCAGCATTAATAGGAAAAAGTAAATATATTTAAAGCAGAAGATTTTAAAGCAGGGTCTACACAAGCAGTTTACAACATGTGCAACATGATCTAATTGTGTATTCATCATCATATTTCTACATTTTGTTTATCTTGGCATTTATTTTTTTCTGTTGGAGTGCACGAACAGGGAGCACCTACTGCCACATTTCTGGCAATGTTTTCCTGTGGATAGTTGCCAGTAAGGTACCTTGCCTCATGTGCCAAGTATTTTCCAATTCCAGCAACCACCAGGTGAGTCTGATAGACTCTAAGGCAGGAGAAAGAGGAGCACAGAGCCTGTGAATTTCCCTTGATAGTTAGTATTCTGTATTTCCAGTGATCAAGGAGAAAAAGCATCACATAATTAATGATCCTTGTGGAGACAGGAGGAATTGTAGAGGATTTTGACTCATTCGCCTCACTGGCGTGTTAATATTCAACATTTGAAGCTTCTTTATTCTCATGCTTAGTATGAGTATTACTGTTTAAGATGGCACTACCGAAGATGTGTGACAGCTTACTGGTAAACCATAAGGCAAGAGAATCGACTAAAAACGCTACTTATCTTCTATGAAGCAAATTATGGTGACCTATCACCACAGACAATGAGGAGGCAGGCAGAGGTGAGGCTAGTTCAGGGGATGAGCCCTGCTGTGGCATTGCAAGGTGCAACATGTTCAGGCCGCCAGGTTCGCAGGCGGAGTTCGTATCGCTGCCAGAGATGGAGTGAGTGATTTGGAAGAGTTTCGATGCCTGTCCATCTAACTCAGGTACGAGGTTGGATCATTTCAAGTGCCAAGCCAATTTGGTGAGATTGAAAATGGCATCAGGCGGGGCAGTCTAGGCGTATAGGGATGCCTGGGTTTGGGTCCTAGAATGTGGCAGTACTCGGTGCTTGGACAATTTAAATGTTGACCCAGAAAGACTGAGTGTCAGGTACGGAGGCATGGATTGTGCTGATTTCACTCACTGTCCTGTGAATGTTCGTTCCTTTCTCCGCAGCAACAAGACTATAAACTAAACCAGCTGCTGTGCATTTTGGCCCCGCTGGTGTGAAATCTGACAACCGAGGCTTGGCTTGGGCCTACTTTAGCCGCTTCAGGAGCGGATCTGGGATTCAGTCCAGTTCAGAATGCTGTTGGCTTGCTTCTTTCCCTCTCTCCTTTCTCTGCAGTGGTTTTTGGGTTTTGGGTTTTCTTTGTTTTAAATTTTTTAATTAGGTTATTCGAGTTTCTTGCTTTGTGACTGCCTATAAGCAGACAAATTTCAAGGTGTATAATTTATACATTCTTTGATAATAAATGTGCCTTGAACCTTTGAATATTTTGACTATGTGCGGATTTCTGGAAAAGCCAATACTTCCTGCCTGTGTCTTTAATAATAACTGAGGCAGAGCATTCCTTTGTGCAAAAAGGTGGAGGTGTATTCACAAGCTAGCAGAAGACATGTTGAGTCTCTCTTGTTGCTGCAAACAAAATACAGGTGAAAATGCTTCATTGTTGAGAAGTAGGCATTCCATTTGATCCTGCTGTCTAATCACAATCACAGTATAAATTTATCCCTGAACAAAGAGAAAAAAAGCAACTTTCATACTGAAAGATACAATACACTGCTTCCCATTTTTAAGCAGTAACTTAATATTTAATGAATAATTGTTTGTTATAAATTTAGCCCAGTAGTTTTTGGAACCTTTCTGATCCTTTTACAGGTTTTCGCAGTGAATGCGTTTTTGTATTGTTTAGGTCAGGACTCTGTGTGTTCTGTGTGGCTGCTGGGCTTGTGTGTATTCAAGTGTCTCACATTGTAAAGTCAGCACCAATTCTGATGCACCTCAATGACCATCCGGTTCACCATCTATCAGAGGTCACCTGACTTTTATGAACTTTCAGGTTTTTTCACCAATTTTTTAGTCTGGTATCTCTTGGGTTCTGCAATCCTTTATAAAGGTTGCTATGTCCCATTTCCAAGATTCAAGATTGTTTAATATCATTTCCAGTACTCAAGTGTAAAGGAGAATTCTCTGGATCCAATGCTGCACAAAAAAAAAACTCAATAAGGTGAAGAACACAATAATTTAAAATACACAATCAATGTCTCGTAAAAGTATTCAGCCCCAACCCTTTGTTCACATAAATGAGTATTACAACCAGGAGTTTTAATCAATTTAACTGAGAATTTTTCTTTGTGAGTCACGTGCTCCTTTTTTTCACAGTGGAGCCACAAAAAAACAGAGGAAATTGTAAAGCACGAAAAACTAAAAATTCCAGAACTGAAATGTCAGTAGTTCAAAAGTATTCATCACCCTTTGCTCAGTACTTAAATGAACCACCTCTTGCAGCTATTACAGTCAATAGTCCTTTTGGATAAGTCTCTATTAGCTTTGCGCAATGTGTTGGAGCAAAATTTGCCCTTTCTCCTTGGAAATTACTCAAGTTGTGTCAAGTTGGGTGGGGAGCTGTGGTGGTCACCAATCTTAAGGTCTTGCCAGAGATGTCTGATCGGGTTAAGGTCAAGACTTTGACTGGGCCACTCAAGGAAATCAATTTTCTTTCTCTGAAGCAACTCAAAGTTCAAAGTAAATATATTATCTAAGTACATGTATGCCACCATATGCAACCCTGAGATTTGTTTTCTTGTAGCCATACTCAATAAATCAAAAATAGAATAATAACCATAATAGGATCAATGAAAGACCGCACCAATGTTAGTATTTAATCAAAAAGTGGGCTAAAGACAACAAACTGTAAACAGAAACAGAAGGAAACAATAATAATAAACAAATAAGCAATAAATATTGAGAACATGAGATGAAGAGGCCATAGGTTGTGGAAATAGTTCAGTGATGGGTGAACTTATTCTCTCTGTTCAAGCGCCTTAACTGAAGGCTAATAACTGTTCCTGAACCTGGTGGTGTGAGTCCTGAAGCTATTGTACCTTCTTCCTGATGGCAACATCAAAAAGACAGCATGTCCTGGGTGGTGAGGTGTCCCTGATAATGGGTGCTGCTTTCCTGTGACAACGGTTCATGTTGACATGCTCAATAGTGGGGAGGACTGGCCATGTCCACTATTTTTTGTTGGATTTTCTGTTCAAGGACATTGGTGTTTCCATACCAGGCTGTGATGCATCCAGTTGATATACTCTCCACCACACATCTACAAAAGTTTGTCAAAGTTTTAGATGTCATGTCAAATCTTTGCAAACACCTAGGGAGGTAGAGGGGCTACCATGCTTTCTCCATAATTGCACTTACATGCTGGGCCCAGGACAGGTCCCCTGAAAAAATAACACCGAGGCATTTAAAGTTACTGACCGTCTCTAACACTGATCCTCTGATGAGGACCAGCTCATGAACCTCTGGTCTGCTCCTCCTCAAGTGAATAATCAGCTCCTTAGTCTAGCTGACATTAAGTAAGAGTTTGTTGGTGTGTCACCATTCAGCCAGACTTGCAATCTCCATCCGATATGCTGATTCATCACCACCTTTGATTCAGCCTACAACAGTGGTGTTATCAGCAAATGTGAATATGGCATTGGCGTTGTACTTAACCACACAGTCATAAGTATAAAGCGAATAGAGCAGGGGGAAAAGCACCCAGTCTTATAGTGCACCAGTGCTGATGGAGATCGTGGAGGAGATGTTGTTGCCAATCTGAACTAACTAGGATCTGCAAGTGAGGTAATCAAGACTCCAATTGCACAAGGAGGTATTGAGATCAAGGTCTTGAAACTTACTGATTAATTTTGAGGGGATGATAGTGTTGTATGCCAAGCTGTAGTTGATAAGCAACAAGTAACACACAGAAAATGCTGGAGGAACTCAGCAGGCTCGGCAGCATCAATGAAAAGAGTACAGTCGACATTTCAGGCTAAGACCTTTCTCCACCCCTGCTGAAGGTTCTCGGACCTAAACATTGACTGTACTCTTTTCCATGGATGCTGCTTGGCCTGCTGAGTTCCTCCAGCATTTTGTGTGTGTTACTTGGATTTCCAGCATCTGCAGATTTTCTCTTATTATTGATCAAGAGCATCCTGAAGTATGCACCTTTGCTGTCCAAGTGTTCCAGGGTTGAGCAAAGTGTCAGTGAGATGGGATCTGTTGTGGACCGGTTGCTCTGGTAGGCAAATTGGGATGGATTGAAGTCACTTCTCAAGCAGGAGTTGATATGTTTCATCACCAACCTCTCAAAATGCTTCATCACTGTGGATGTAAGCACTGCTGGATGATAGTCATTGAGGCAAGTTACTAAGGTTTTCTTAGGTGCCGGAATAATGGAAGCCTACTTGAAGCAGGTGTGTACCTCAGACTGCCAAAACAAGAGATTAAAGATATTGGTGAGCACTCCAGTCAGTTGATTAGCACAGGAGTTTAGTACTTGACCAGGTACCCTGGTCTGTGCTGGATGACTTCTGTGGGTTCACCCTCCTGAAGGCTGCTCACACGTCGGCCTCAGTGACTGAAATCTCAGGATCATGGCAGCTGTGGTTCCTCCATATTTTGATAGTCAAAGTGAGTGTAGAAGGTATTGTTCTACCAGTCTGTGGTGGCCAGTGCTGTCATGTTTGATGTTATGCGCTGGGGCAGCAGGCTGAGGGTAGCAGACACCAACAGAATCAACAAATTCATTCGTAAGGCCAGTGATGTTGTGGGGGTGGAACTGGACTCTCTGACGGTGGTGTGTGAAAAGAAGATGCTGTCCAAGTTGCATGCCATCTTGGACAATGTCTCCCATCCACTCAGTAATGTACTGGTTAGGCACAGGAGTACGTTCAGCCAGAGACTCATTTCACCGAGATGTAACACTGAGGGTCATAGGAAGTCATTCCTACCTGTGGCCATCAAACTTTACAACTCCTCCCCCGGAGTGTCAGACACCCTGAGCCAATAAGCTGCTCCTGGACTTATTTCCACTTGGCATGATTAGTTTATTATTATTTAATTATTTATGGTTATATTGCTATATTTCTTCACTATTCTTGGTTGGTGCGGCTGTAATGAAACCCAATTTCCCTCGGGATCAGTAAAGTATGTCTGTCTGTCTGTCTGAACTCACCTGGAAGCAAAGCCCTGTTGTAACCCATGTGTCACTTGATTTAATTTTATAAGAGATGACAGCATTCAAGCTGTGGCACAACAGTCCTTCATTGATTCAGGTTTAGTCCAGAATTCCACTTCGCCCGTGAGATGGCTTTCCGGGATCCCGGACCTCATGGAGCTTGCTTGGTCACCAGACTTGAATGTCTCTGATCTGGCCTTCAACAGATTGCAGATCTCGTGGTTCATCCAGCAATTCTAGCTGGGGAAGACTGAATGATTTTGTGGGGACACACTCATCTACAACTGGTTCCTTTAGCAGTGTGCTTTGTGTCGGCCTGCTGAAAGACGAACCTCCTCCCCAGCTTGAGCTTTATTGGCAGAGAATAGCAGGTTTTTATCCAGGATCTCTTTGTATCTAGCAGTGTTCATCTTCCCTTCAATCCTGACCAGATTGCCAGTCCCTGCTGCTGAAAAGCTTCCCCCCAGCATGAAGCTCCCTCCACTATACAATAGGGATGATGTTACCTGGCTGATCCGCAGTATTAGATTTACACCACATGTCAATAAAAAAAAGCATAACCCTACCCATAGAAACTTTGCATATTACTTAGAAAATACTGTAAAGATGTAGAAGAAGGTCTTGTCGTTGGAGGAGACTAAAGTCATCCAACTATTTTCTTTTTGGCCTCAAAACTAAGCAGTTTTGACTACACATTGTAGAGCCTCCTGTCACCTTATTTGCTGGCTTGGGTAAATGCACACTTGTTTTTTTTTCAGATTAGTATTATAGAAACTGTTGTAACTTAATTGCTGTTATTCATCTCTGGGAGTCAAATTTGATTAAGCAAGGCTGATGCCTTGAACACCTGGAGCTAGAATTCTTCGGGTGTTTATCTGATGGTTGCATGCGGAGCTGTTCTGTACTTCTGCAAGAAATTGGTCGAGCGTTGTTCCATTTTGAGTGTAGAATATCCCAGCAACATTTGGCCCGGGAGAGCTTCTTTGACTGTATAGGAGCTGACAGAATTTCTTGATTCTTACCATTTTCTAAGTGCTTCTTCATTATCTGTGCATAATTATGCTCAGTCTATTAGAAAGCAAAAAGTGGAAGCAATGGCTTTTTCTTGTCCATCACACATCACCTCCCTTATTACCACATCTACACCATAACAATGTATTAACACACTGCAGGTGATATGAAGCCTACATGTGCCTGTTATTGTTCACCTGAAGTATGGATGACTGCTGTTGACAATAAGGAAGCTTTTGACCAGGTGTAGCATCTGGGGTGGGGGAGGGCCCTTGGGTGAACTGACATCAAAGGACTTCAACCTAAAAACACTGATAAATTTTGCAAGTGGAAAAATGGTTGTTGTTGTTGGAGATTAATCAGAGCTTTGCACTTGATTTACTTGCACAAGTCCTGGCTATATCTTAGTCTTAACCATTTCAGCTATTTCATTGATGACCTTTCTTCCATTGTAAGGTCAGTAGTGGGGAAACTGACCAATTACACAACGTAACTCCACAGCAAATGAAACACGTGCAGTAATGCTACGTGCAGTAATACTGAATCCAAAATTTCAGCATTGACTGATAACAAGCAAGTAATATCCATGTTAATATAATGGTAGCAATGACTGTCTCTCACAACAATGGTTTAAGCACCTATCCTTGACATGCAGTAGTATTACCTTAACAGAGGCAAACACCATCAGCATCCTGACTAACTTTGTTGACCTGAACCTCAAATGGACCATGGACATAAATACCATAGCTTCAAGATAAGGTCAGAGACTGGATACTCTGTGGCCAGAGGCCAATCTCTGGACATTTCAAGGTCTTTCCACTATCTGTGAGGCACAATTTAGGATTGTGGCAAAATTGTCTCCATTTCCCTTGAAGCATGATGTTCAATAGATTCAACGTTAAGCATGATAAAACTGCCCATGCAGCACCTCAATATTTATTTGGCTGCAGTGCATAAAATTTTACTTTCCTAGATTACTCCAGCAGCATCCCAAAAATCCGCAAGCTCTTAGTACCAAGAAGGACAAGGGCAGCAGGCGCATGGCAACACCATCACACATCCTTCCAAGTTGCAAACCTATATCGCTCCTCCTTCGTTGTCACTAAGCCTGATTCCAGGAGCTTCTTCGCCAATAGCAATGTACCTCTACCACAATGAACATAATACTTCAAGAATATTTCAATACTTCAAGAAGAAAAAGCAAATCCAGTTCCACCACATCCCAAAAATATGATTAATCAGGAAAAAATACAAGCCAATTTCAAGATGTATCTAAAAGAGAACTTCACTTTCTAGCTCCTCCTGCATTCACAGAATGTACTTCATTACTTTCTTGTTCAACATCTATTTCACATCCTTTATTTGAGCATGCCTAGAAGATCTGGAAGGAATTATGCATGATACCATACTTTATCTAAAATACCAATGGCTCGACTAAACATGGTTTTGGCACATTAGTGGTAAAACCAAGGTGTATAATTTCTTGGTGTAAAAGTTACACTCACATGGGTTCATCTTCAAATTCTGAAGTCATTTCATCTGATCATTTCTTCCTAGGTATGGAAGCTTTCTTCCTCTGACTATCAACAGATGACCTTGGTTGCAGTGTTTATTCATCATGGCCTGCAAAATCCTGACTTTGTTGAGTAAACTTGTGTCTGAGTAAAGCTCTTTGTCAATGGTCAAATACCATGGGCGTTCATCACGCACAAGTGTGTTAGAAGTCCAATTCTATATATATCTTTGATCCTCCTAACTCTGTGAACATCTTGATTGATCTAGTGTTACTTTGTAGTCACCACATAGCTGCACTAATTCATCTCCCTTAAGTGCAATCGCAGTTGGCATGACCTACTTGCTCAGGGTGATTTCATATGCACATCATTTTGTTCTGGCTACCCAGTTTCATCTCAGCTTGAATTGTTAATGCATGCGGGCTTGGTCTGTTGCAATAGACTGCTTTACATTGGTAGGGGGTGAATGTTGAATGTGCTCACTGTTTCCACTTATCTCAGTGGTGACGTTTCTCTACATTTCCAACAGCATGATTTCAAGTGTCAATACTAACAATATTTTCAAATTTCTTCCAAGATGGTGCCAGTGACCCACAGTGACATTCTGTGTGCTGCTTACAAAAACATGCCTCTTTTGAATTGATCTCACTGTAATCTGCAGCAAGTAACTTTCCTTTAAACAATGTACTTTTGAACCATCTTAATGAACTAGGAATTTCACAGTCTTCTGAATGGCTTAATCCTTAATCATGTAGGTATGGCACCTTTAAGCAGACGAAGGTCCATTGCAGGGGAGAAGGGGTGGACTCCAAGCTAGTTTGCAATGCAGAGGAATGAGTTCCCCTGTACCCAGCATCTTGTTAGCAAATGTATAACCCAGCTATAATCTTCTTTCAGCCATGATTCAGAGCTGCCTCCAACATTATGCATGCCAACCTGCAACTGTGCTACAAGTTCATCTGTCTTATTCCGTATGCTGCGTGCATTCAAATATATCGCCTTCAGTCCTGTATTCACCCTTTTTGGTTTTGTCCTCCTTTTATGTTGCAGCTCATCCTGTTGACTGCAATTTTGCCCTGTCATCAGCCTCTCCTTGCTAGGAGTCTCACTACATGTAGCCTCTGTCATTCAACACTATTATCTCTCAAAGCAAATCAATGAGCTTCAAGACCTGGGACTTAATACCTTCTTTTAAAACTGGATCTTTGTTTTCCTCACTTGCAGACACCAGTCAGTTCAGATTGGCAAGAACATCTTCTGCACAATTTCCCTCAGCACAGGTGTACCACAAGACTGTGTGCTTAGCCCCCTGCTCTTTTCACCTTACACTTATGATCAATGCCATATTCAAGTTTGCTGCATTGGCAGAATCAAAGGTGGTGATGAATCAGCATTTAGGAAGGAGATTGAAAATCTGGCTGAATGGTGCCATAACAACAACCTCTTACTCAAAGTCTGCAAGACCAAGAAGTTGATTACTAACTTCAGGAGGAGGAAACGAGAGATCCATGAGCAAGTCCTCATCGGAAGATCAGAGCTGGAAAGGGTTAGCAACTTTAAAATCCTTAGTGTTATTATTTCAAAGGACCTGCCCTGGGCCCAGCATTTTAATGCAATTATGAAGAAAGCACAGCAGTGCCTCTACTTCCTGAAGAGTTTGTGAAGATTCAGCATGCCATATAGAAGTTTGACAAACTTCTGTAGATATATAGTGGAGAGTATATTTGCCAGCTGTGTTGTGCCCTGGAATGGAAACACCAATGCTCTTGTATTGAAAATATAATGGATACAGGGCAGTGCATGGCAGGTAAGGTACTCCCCACCATTGAGCATATCCACATGAAGCTTTGTCACAGGAAAGCAGTATCCATCATGAGGGACCCTATCACTCAGGACATCTTCTCACTGCTGCCATCAGGAAGAAGGTACATGAGCCTCAGGGTTAATAGTACCAGTCAGTTCAGATTGGCAACAACATCTTCTCCACAGTCTCCATCAGCACAAGGCCATGTGCTTAGACTCTTGCTCTACTTGCTTCATGTTTATGACTGCGCGGCTAAGCGCAGTTCCAATATCATACCCAAGTTTGCTGATGATACCATTATCATTAGCCAAATAAAAGGTGGTGACAAATCAGTATATACTGTAGGAGGGAGATGAAAAACCTGTCTGAGTGGTGCCATTAAGAACAGCCTCTCACTCTATGTCAGCATGACAATGGAGCTGATTATTGACTTCAGCAATAGGAAACTGGACGTCCATGAGCCTGTTCTCATTGAGGGATCAGAGGTGGAGAGGGTCAGAAACTTTAAATTCCTTGGTGTTATCATTTCAGAGGATCTGTTCTTGGTCCAGCACTTAAGTGCAATTACAAAGAAAATATGGCAGCACTCTTACTTCCTTAGGAGTTTGCAAAGATTTGGCATGACATCTAATACCTTGACAAACTTCTTTAGATGTATGGTGGAGAATGTATCGACTGGTTATATCACAGCCCAATATGGCAACACCAATGCCCTTGAATGGAAAATCCTACAAAAAAGTAATGGATATAGCCCAGTCCATCACAGGTAAAGCCCCCCCACAATTGAGCACATCTAGAAGGAGTGCTGTTACAGGGAAGCAGCATCCCTTATCAAGGGCCCACACCATCCAGGTCATGCTCTCTTTTTGCTGCTGCCATCAGGATGAAGGTACAGGAGCCTCGGGAACCACACCACCGGGTTCTGGATCAAATACTACCCCATCAAGATCTGGAATCACTGTTAATAACTTCCCTCAACTTCCCTCACCCATCACTGAACTGCTCCCACAAACTATGAACTCACTTTCAAGGACTCTTCATCTCATGTTTTCAATATTTATTTCTTATTTATTTATTTATTAGTATTATTTCTGATTTTCCTTATGTGTTTGCACAGTTTGTTGTGTTTTGCACGTTGGTTGTGCATCCATCCTGTCGGGTGCAGTCTTACATTGATTCTATTATGTTTCTTGGATTTACTGAGTATGGCCGCAAGAAAACAAATCTTAGGATTGTATTGGGTGGCAAATATGTACTTTGATAATAAATTTACATTGAACTTTGAACTTATAATATGCAGCCTCTTTCAGTCATTTTCTACCATGATGTGTTGTTACGTTAAGTTGCAGTGACACTCTATCTGTAAATGTGCAAAACCTCTGGAGTAGGTTTTCTGTTTGATAATGCTGTCAGTCATCTTCATAAGTCTAATCTGATTGCCTTGACTTGTTAGCAAGTACACAGAATTATATCAATTCATACAAATAGTCATAGAGTTACACAGGCAACACAAACAAAATGCTGGAAGAACTCAGCAGGTCAGGCAGCATCTGTGGAAAAGAGTACAGTCGGATGTTTCAAGAGTTGGACAGCATGGAAACAGGCTTTTTGGCCCAAATGATCAAGCTGTCCCATCTAAGCTAATACCATTGGCCAAAGATCAGCCCACAGCCTTCTAAACCTTTCTAAACTATTGCCTATTCAACTGTCCTTTAAAAGGTGTTATCAGAATCAGGTTTAATACCACCAGCATATTTTAAGAAATGTGTTGTTTTGTGACAGCAGTACATTGTAATACATAATAATAAAAACAGAATATTACAATAAGAAGTATATATAAAATTAATCAAGTATTATGTAAAGAGATGTAAAAATATTGAGGAAGTGTTCATGGGATCATTATCCATTCAGAAATCTGATGGCAGAGTGGAAGAAGCTGTTCCTGAAATGTTAAGTGTGTCTTCAGTCTCTGGTACCTCCTCCTTGATGGAAGCAATGAGAAGAGGGCCTGTCCTGGGTGAGGAGGGTCCTCTCACCTTAAACCCATGCCATTTAGTTCTTGACTCCACTACCCTGGAAAAAGACTGAGTACATTCACCCTATCTACACCCTCATGATTTTATACAGCTCTATAAGATCAACTCTCAGTCTCCTACACACAAAGGAATAAAGTCCCAGATTGTCCAATCTCTCAATGCCTCAGTCTTGGTAATAGTCTTGTAAACTTTTTCTGCCCTCTTTCTGGTTTAATAACATCTTTTCCATACAAGTCAACCAAAACTGAGCACATTACTCCAAGTGTGGCTTTCCAAGTGAGGCAGTACTTCACATCTGAATCCATCGGTATCATTCATTTCAGCCTATGTTCCCAGCTTACCCTCTACATCAGTAAAACCCTACACATGTTGGTGGATACACTTTGCCAGGCGCCTTTCCTCTCTCCACCATATTTCAGGATCCCTTGGTGGCCAGCCATTTTAAATCCATTTCCCATTCCCACATCAACATATCTGTCCACTATTGCCAAGTTGAGGCAAGGTGCAGATTAGAGTAGCAGAACTGCATTGGTAGTCTCCAATTTGAGACATGAACATCAAATTCTCTAACTTCCTTTCACCACTTCCCTCTCTTTCCCCTTCCCCTTTGTTCTCTCCTTATCACACTGGCACCCATCACCTTTCCTCCTTCGCCTCCTCTACCCTTTCCAACTACCCATCACCCATACGCTCATCCCACTGGTTCTCCTCCTCAGCTCTTTTTCCTTTATTCCATAGTCCACTGTCCTCCCATATCTGATTCCTTCTTTTTTCTTCCCTGTGTCACTTCCACCTATCACCTCCCAGCCCAGCTTTTTGCGTCTTTCCCACTCTTCTTCCTCACTCACCTGGTTTTCACCCTTATCACCCGGATCCTTCTATCACCAACCAGTTCTTGCTCAACCCCACCCCAACACACACAGATTTTCATCCTTCCCCCCCCCCTTTTACTTCCATTCCAATGAAGGATCTCAACCCAAAATATCAACTGGCCATTTCTCTCCATTAGTGCTGTTGGACCCTTTGAGTTCCTCCAGGTCCTTTATATGCAGATTTCTAGAAGTTGCAGGGATTTCCAGAGATTCTTTTTGACTACAGCACAAGCAGACATTGAATTACAAGTGAAAGCATCATCTGCAATGTCTAATGGTATGTAGAACTCCCAACACTAATACCCAGATATTTATCTCCATATTTCTTACTCTGCTGTCAACAAGTGGCTGCTGATCCAAAGGTAAAAGATTGCAGATACTGGAAATCTGAAACAAAAATCAACATGCTGAAAAAACTACTCTGCGATCTGGCAACATCTACCCAACGAGAAGCAGTTCATCTGAATTGTAAAATCATCAATCTGTTTATCTTTTACAACAGATGCTCTCCAATGTGCTGAATATTTCCAGTATTTTCCCATCAATTTCAAAAATCCATTGATCTTAATCTTGCAAGCAGCAATTATATCAGCAATGATACCATGATGGGGGAGAAAATTTGTATTTCGACATCTATTTTGTCATGCTCCTTGCTGATTTTCCCACTAAATTGTACAGATATGATTTTAAAACCAGAACTAAAATCGCAATTCATTTATCACTATCAATAGATTGTTTATTAACTTGTCAGGCCTTTTGAAATTTTAAACATCTCAATCTGATCACTTCTCAATCTTAAGAGAATACTGTATTCATAAACATTATGCAAACACTCATCTTAAACATCCATAGCTTCATCTGATTTTAGTGAATAGCTTAATGATGCACAGTTCTGAGTGGAGACAAGGTGACCCATCAAGAAAATCCAGCAACCAACCATCCAGTGGTCAAAACCAGCTTTCAAGATTATGGGGTCATACAGTGTGGAAGCAGACCTCTTGGCCCACTAATTTAGCACTGAAAACAAAGTACCCATCAATACTAACCCTACACTCACTGTATTTTATTCTGATCATATTCACATCAAGCAGCCCTATACTCTACCACTCACCTTCACAATGGGGACAACTTACAGCGTCCCTTCACTGTGTGAAAGGACCTTTCAAATCCAGATTGGTATAAGCAGCCCAATGTAGCAGTATAGACTTGATGTCACAGTTTCATTTAGGAACAAGTGACGAACAACAACAAGGAGCAATTTTCAGTGGCTAATTATCCCATCAACCCACACATCCTTGGTTGGTGGGAGAAAGACTGTGTGCAAACTCCTCAAAGACTCAAACTGCTGGAGCTGAGAGGCAGCAGCGCTACTGTGCTGTTTCTGTGTGTGTTCAGGGCTGTAGTCCGCTTCATCCGCCAACCCATCAACTAAAAACATTCAAAGTATCTAGACTGATGCCAATTCTTTTAAAAATTAATAAACTTTATCAGGTGTAATAAAGAGGAAGTTGGAACAAAGTAAGGCGTGAAACCCTGTATATAAAGAGCTCAAGGTTATTGGCCGTAACATATAATAGAGGCAAAAGAGGACTTCTGGCGATCAGAGAAGCAGAGTCATTTTATTTGGAAACAAATAACTCTACACATCTTGTTCACTTCAAGGCCTACAGCAAGTAACAACAAGGAGTTTGGAGAATTAATTGATGCCCTGGGAGGGATTATAAAGCAGCTTCACTTGCCAATCCGCTTATTATATTGTTGTCTCAGTGAAACCACAGTCTCCATTGCATTCCCCCTTCAGTGCTGTATTATCACTTTTCATAATGGAATTACCTATGCATTTTGTTAATTATTCATTTACAATGAGGGTGAGAATCATTAATATTGTAGCCTGCTTCCTTCGTAATGTGAGTGGCTGTATTAATTCTGGTAATTTCACAATTAAATAGCAACAGCTGATGGTATTTCATAAATCATAAATTGGGAGGAATTATTAATATATAGCAATGAATAAGTCATTACTGTATGGGGGCTAAAATTCAGCTCTTTGTACAAACCTCTCCTGTGCTCAGTTCTTTGATCACTGTTTCCTTCGACATTTTCAAACAGATGAGCTTCAGTTTTAATCTTACAAATGCAACTTAAAAATAGAATAACTATAAATGCAATATTTGACAGCTGTTGAAGCTGTGTGTACGTGTGCAGGCACACTTGATGAGAATAGTTACCATTTTTGATTTATTGAGTTTTTTCCCCATAAATTCTGAGAAAATGGATGAGAAGCGCTTCAATGCTGCAGTTTTCTTAAAGCTACAAAATCAGGTGATTGAGGGAATTGATCTATACATTATGTTTAAGGAAATTTAACCTCTTACAAAGGTTAATCTTTTTCAAATGCAGAAGCTTAACAATCAAAACAACAAATCGTAAAATTAAGTTATATTTTAAGTTTTCCTTTTGTTTGCATTATTCTCATGCATTTGTGTTCCCAGCTCTCTCAGAATAAATGGGTGTTTACTATAACCAAGCTTCCTACCTAGGTTACTACCTCCAGCAACACAGAAGACTTGCAATTTTCCTCCCTACCCCATGCCCTCAAGGTCTCCAAATGTCTAAACTGGCAGACATTAATATGACCACTGCAGGCCAGTCAGCAAAGTAATAATGCTTTTACATGGATCCTCTGAAATTTGCAGATGTTACTTCCATGGCCCACTATCCTTGCTTATCATTTTTCTTCCTTTGTCTCCTCTGTCTGTGTCTCTTTCTTCTTGATCACCAAGATGCCTGCAGAACTCTTTTAATGTATTTATAATAGAGCCTGATCGTGAAACCTAACACAGGTGCATTGCTCCCCTGTTTTCAAAATTAACACATTAAAGATATGAAAGATCACAGGGCAAGGGAAATAGGCAGGAGCTGGCCTCACAGCTTTTCCATCCAGCTCAGCCATCTAATTAGATCAACGCTGATCTTATGCCTATGGTCTACCTTGTTGTCCAGTGTCCGTATTTCCTGATTGCCTTAATATTCAATTCACTGTTAAACTTAGCTTTTAAATGAGCAGAGAATTCCAAAGAATAAAATTGCAAGACAATGTCCCCTTTGCTCAATTCTCTTATTGTAAGATTGTGCCGGCTGGTGCTATTTTCTGCAGTTACGCACTATCTATCCTGTTAATCCTCCCAGATTATATGAAGAGATAGGGGAAAAAAGCAAGTAGCTGAAAGTAATTAAGAAAAAACAAATCATTTTCATTATTCCCAGTTCCCCTATACTTGAAAGCCAGAGAGATAGCCTAAACACATGAGAACTTGGGAATAATCCATGACAATGATCGTTGATGTCAGTCAAAATACTGTAGAATAATGAAAGTGGAAAAATCACAAATGGGCAGAGTCCATCAGAATTATCCCAAAAAGGATTGGATCTTCTGAGTCTAATTCTTCTCTGTCCTACTCTGCTAAAAAAAACCCTGAAATTTCCAAGATACAAAGATGTGCTCTTTTTTTGAATATACACAAGAGGCTTTGCTGATACTGTAAATCTTGAGGAACACATGCAATGTGCTGGTGGAACTCAACAAGCAGGGCAGCATCTATGAAGAGTCAATGTTTTGGGACAAGATCTTTCAACAGGACTGGAAAGGAAGAGGAGGAAGCCAGAATAAGAATTCAGGGGAGGGGAAAGAGTACAAGTTGGCAGGTAACAGGTGAGACCAGGTGGGGAGGAAGGCGTGTGGGGGAGAGGGGAGTAAATAAGAAGCTGGCAGAGGGTAAGGGAAAGAGGTAAAGGGCAGAAGAATGAATCTAATAGGAAAAGGCAGTTAACCACGTGAGAAAGGGAAGGAAAGGGAGTACCAGAAAGAGGAGATGGGCAGGTGAGGAGAATCGAAGGGATGAGAAGGGATTCTCTAACTTCTGGTAACATTCAATTTCTCTGGCTTCCAATAATTTTATCTCCTACCACCCCCCACCCACCTCCTCTTTATCCATTCTCCATACTGGCAGCCATATTAGCCCTTCTGTTACCCCATTATTCTTTTAAATAATTGTCACCCTTGTGGCTCTGTCATTCTTACAGTGACAGGTTAGCATACACAGCTCAGCATGATTAATACTTAGTTATGTTCTCCCTATTTTTGTTGTGTTGCTCTGTGGAAGAAACTCACCACAATATATTGGAGATCATTAATGAAATATTTTGTCAGCAACTTTCTATATTACTGCTGATCACAGAATTGGATTAACAGATCTTGACATCTTAAATAATACTTATAGTCAGTATTCCTATTTCATAAAATAGAGTACTTAACATTTCCCTGTACAAGTTCACTCTGCCACCTATTTACCAAATCTGCTAATGTATGACGTTCTGAAATCTGACACATTCCAAGTGTGATTGTATTAGAAAATATTCAGTAACATTGATCAACACACAGAAAATGCTGGAGGAACTCAGCAGACCAGGCAGCATCTATGGAAAAAAGTACAGTCAACGTTTCGGGCCGAAACCCTTCAGCAGAACTGGAGGAAAAAAGATGAGAAGTAGATTTAAAAGGTGGGAGAGAGAAGAGAGAAACACAAGATGGTAGGTGAAACCAGGAGGGGGAGGGATGAATTAACTAGCTGGGAAGTTGATTGGTGATAAAGATACAGGACTGGAGAAGGGGGAGTCTGTAGGTGGGGATAGAAAGCCAAGGAAGAACAAAAAGGAGGGATAAGCACCAGAGGGAGGTGATGGTGCAGGCAGGAAGATAAGGTGAGAGAGGGAAAAGGGGATGGCAACTGGTGAAGGAGAGAGGAGGGGTGGGCCATTATTGTAAGTTCGAGAAATCGATATTCATGCATTTGGTGGGAGGCTAGCCAGACAGAACTGTGCTCAGAACTGTACTTCAGGAGGGATGTGGAAGCCATATAAAGGGTGCAGAGGAGATTTACAGGGATGTTGCCTGGATTGGGGAGCATGCCTTATGAGAAAAAGTTGAGTGAACTCAGCCTTTTCTCCTTGGAGCGACGGAGAATGAGAGGTGACCTGATAGAAGTGTATAAGATGATGAGAGGCATTGATTGTGTGGATAGTCAGAGGCTTTTTCCCAGGGCTGAAACGGTTGCTAACAGAGGACACAGGTTTAAGGTGCAGAGGAGATGTCAGGGGTAAGTTTTTTTACTCAGAGTGCGTGGAATGGGCTGCTGGCAACGGTGGTGGAGGCAGGTACGATAGGGTCTTTTAAGAGACTTTTGGATAGGTACATGGAGCTTAGAAAAATAGAGGGCTATAGGTAAGCCTAGTAATTTCTAAGATAGGGACATGTTCAGCACAACTTTGTGGGCTGAAGGGCCTGTATTGTGCTGTAGGTTTTCTATGTTTCCATGTTTCTAATATAAGGTGTTGTTCCTCCCACCTGTGTGTGGCCTCATCACAACAGTAGAGGACGCCATGGATTGCCATATCAGAATGGGAATGGGAACTGGAATTAAAATGGGTAGGCACTGGAAGATCCCACAAATTCTGGCAAAATGTTGATCGACTGTTTGCTAGTAGAGACCAACAATTGCTCCATAAATGTAACAGAATAAATGAGGTAGAAATATTGTAGCAACCACATTATTAATTATACTTGCAGTTTGCCAAAGTGCCCAGGATAATAACAACCTTCCAATATAGTTTTATTTCAGACTGGAACAAAAACAAATTACTGGAGAAACTCAGTGGGTCAGGCAACCTCTGTGGAGACAGAGGGATAGTCAATGTTTCAGGTCAATGCTCTGCATCATAGCTGATATGGGGTCTCAACCAGAAATGCCAACTATACCTCTGTTTCCACAGATGTTGCCAGACCTGCTGAGTTCCCACAGTAGTTTGATTTTCTCCTCCAGATTCCAGCATCTGTAGTCTATTGTGTCTCTTTTTATTCTAGACTGCTTGCAATAATAGGCAAGTGAGAGAACAAAAAGGGATAATGTTCACCAGGAACTATTTTATTCACATCCTGAAATTCCTACTTTCAGACAGATTTTCTGACTCTTTCCTGAGCATGGAACTATCATATAGTTTTCTGTTCTGTGTGCAGACCAATTGGGAAACATTGAACTTTAGAGTATGGTGTTATTAGACTTTGCAGTAATTTCAGCCTCTCATTTATTTGCTCCGTTGGAAAGCTCCCCTGGGTGAACGGTGGTGATTTCTTCTTTGACTTTTCTCTCCATTTTACTGCATTTGAGAGAGTAACCATGGAAACCACACTTTGCTAAGGTGTACATTGTTTCTGCTCACTAACATCTCAGTTGAGTATAACATGATAACCTACTAATTTTATCTCTGCAGGATGCTGGAAAGGAGAAGGCCATAGCAAAAGCTCTTGAAGACCTGAAAGCCAATTTCTACTGTGAACTATGTGACAAGCAGTATCACAAGCATCAGGAATTTGATAATCACATCAATTCCTATGACCATGCTCACAAACAGGTTGGTGACAGATTGTTCCATTTTAAGTGCACTGCAAGTTTTTGCATTCTGTGGAAGTTTGCTTGCGTCAAGAGAGGTGTCCATGGAAAAGGTATTAATTAAACAGAAGAATACCAGCTTAGTTTGCAGCTGCCAAATCATTACCACAGTTGAATATATTTTAATTGCAGCCATATGGATTGCAGATCAGAATTAAATAGTGGTTATATTTAGGTGGGAAATCAGTTATTGCCTCCAACCAATTCGTGGTGAACTGTTAGAAACTGGCTTCTGCTGCTGTTTATTAGAAACAAATTTTGATCCAACTTGGCTATCATACTCTTGCTGGAAACTACATAATAAATATAATCAATTCATTAATCAAGTAATTGATCTGCATTTGAAAAGCAAGAAAATTATCAGTGTTGACAGCCCAAAAAAAAATCAAAGTTCTGTGTAGACATCCCAAGTTAATTTAAGGGTACTTGGAGGCTGTTTCCTTTTTGGGGTTCAACATTGAGCTTCCTATAGATCACAAACTTGTGACAATTCCTACATCGTTCTACAAGGGAATCTTTCAACCAAACTGGCACCCCGTCACACCTGTGATGTATAAAGATGATTAATTTAAAGTGCTTTAAATTTTCCATAATAACTGTTTTAAATAGGTTGATTTGTGGTTATTGATCTGTGGCTGTGGTTATTGGTAATGATGGATACTATAAGCTATTAGCCCTTTGCACAATGGCTAAGTATTGGGATCAGTCAACTCAGTTCTGGATCATTGATTCAGAGAAATGAGTTCAATTCCCAGCATGGCACCGGAAGAATTTAAATCTGTCTCTTTTAACATGAAACCAACAAAGTGCTGGTCTAAGAATGAAAATTGCCATGCACAGATTAAAAGAAATCTGAAGAAGTCCTAGAAATCAAAATCGGTGTCAGGTGTGGGAATTCAGATCTGGTGAAAGGTCTAAGATTATGTTGGATTTTCAAGAGGATTCTAGTCTGCATGTTTATTTCAATATTTTATGTTTTAAATAAGTTCTAAAGTTTTAAATATTCCTGTGCTCATATGTGTTTTAGTCATCTTTATTTGCTTTTAAAATTACACTATTTATTTCAGTTTTACCCATTTAACTGTCACAGAATATTAAAGATACGCAAAAATCTATGGCAGCTTAGACACAAGGCAATATTCCATCTGCAGCCTTAGTCTCAGCCAAAGCTGTTCAGAGATGAGGACCCTCCAATGCACCCAACACATCCTGGTGGATTTACATCATGAATGGGGCAAAAGTCAGAATGAGAATTCAGGAGATGTGGGTGGTGATTCCAGGTAGCAAGCCAAGTCCAGTCTGAGGTGGCACAGTGTATTAGTATGGTTATTTTTAAAAATATTTTTCATGTTGACTTTGAATATATTTGACAGATTTTAACAGCAGATTAAACGTGGAGACCAATATAACTGACCATCACAGCATTCTGTTGGTCAGGTCTGATTTAGATTCTGCTGTGCAAGGTCACTTATGACTGGAATGGTTAGCACATTGGCACCTGCTCAACAAGTTACTACTAAAGTTTCACATCAGCTAAGTGCAAACCTTCAAGGTAGGACTCACTGGTGCACTGATATGTAATACCAGAAGACCAAAGTTCAAAGTAAATTGTATTATCAAAGTAAATATATGTCACCACATTCAATCCTAAGATTTATTTTCTGCAGGCATGCTCAGCAAATTCATAGAATAGTAACTGAAACAGGAACAATGAAAGTCCAACCAGAGTGCATAAGGTTAACAAACTGTACAAATGCAAATATAAATAAAGAGAACATGAGAAATTGAGAAAAAGAGTCCTTAAAGTGAGACCATTGGTTATGGGAATATCTCATTGAATGGGCAAGTGAGTGTAGTTAAATTCTTTTGTTCAAGAGCCTGATGGTTGAGGGGTAGCGATTGTTCTTGAACCTGGTGGTGAGAGTCCTTGTAACCTTGTTACCTTGTAACTGATGGCAGCTGTGAGAAAAGAGCATGGCCTGGGTGGTGGTGATCTCTAATTATTGAAGCTGCTTTCCTAAAATCAGAATCAGAATGTTTCAACTAGATGTGCTCAATGGTTGGTATTTCCATATCGGGCTGTAATGCTGCTGGTCATTACACTCTCCACTACAAAACTGTAGAAGTCTGTCAAAGTTTCAGATGTTATACTGAATCTCTGAAGACTCCTTAGGAAGTAGAGGTGCTGTAATGCTTTCTTTGTAATTACACTTACGTGCTGGGCCCAGGACAGATCCTCTCAAATAGGAATTTAAAGTTGCTGACCTTCTCCACCTCTGACCTCCAATGAGGACTGGCTCTGGTTTCCCTCTCCTGAAGTCTACAGTAAGTTCCTTGGTCTTGCTATCATTGAGTAAGAAGTTGTTATGACCACTTAGCTGAATTTTCATTCTCCCTCCTGTATGTTGATTCATAACCACCTTTGATTCTGCCTACAACAGTGGTGTCATCAGCAAACTTGAATGTGGTATTGGAGCAGTGCCTAGCTGCACAGTCATACGTGTAAAGTGAGTAGAGCAGGGGACTAATCACACAGACCTGTAATGCATCTGTGCTGATGGAGATCATGGAGGAGATACTGTTGCCAATAAAAAAACTGTCAGGTCTACAAGTGAGGACATCCAGGATCCAATTGCACAAGGAGATATTGAGGCCAAGATCTTGGAGCTTATTGATTAGTTCTGAAGGTATCATGGTTCTGAATGCTGAGCTGTAGTCAATAAAGAGTGTCCTCATGTATGCACCTTTGCTGTCCAGATTTTCCAGGATTGAGTGAAGAGACAATGAAAATGGCATCTGCTGTGGGTCTGATGCTCTGGTAGGCAGACTGGAGTGGATCCAAGTTTCCTCTCAGGCAGGAGTTGATACATTTCATCACCAGCTTCTCAAAACACTTCATCACAGTGGATGTAAGTGCAACTGGGCAATAGTCATCGAGGCAGGTCACCACACTCATTTTGGGCAGTGTGTTCCACACACTATCAAAACAAGACTTAACGAAATCATTGAACACACCAGCCAGTTGGTCAACACATGCCTTTAGTACATGGCCAGGAACACTGTCCAGTCTGGACACTTCCTGTGGATTCACCCTCCTGAAGGCAGCTCACACGTCAGTTTCAGATACTGACATCAAAGGGTCATCGGGTGATGAGGGGGTTTGCAATGATTCTTCCATGTTCTGACAGTCAAAGCAAGGAAGACAAAAGAGCAGAATTAGCCCATTCAGACCATCAGGTCTGATCTACCATTTCATCAAGTCTGATCTACCATTTACCATTTCATCACTACTGATCTACCATTTCATCACTACTGGTTTACCATTTCATCACTACTGATTTATCATTTCATCACGACTGAGCTACCATTTCATCATGCCTGATTCATTTCCCTGCCTTCTCCCATAACCTTTCATGTCACTATCAGAATCAGAATCAGGTTTTTTATCAACAGCATGTGACATGAAATTTGTTAGAAAGAAGCTGTTCCTGAATCGCTGAGTATGTGCCTTCAGGCTTCTGTACCTCCTACCTGATGGTAACAGTGAGAAAAGTGAGATTGAGAGGGGATCTGATTGAAACATATAAGATTATTAAGGGATTGGACAAGATAGAGGCAGGAAATATGTTCCAGATGTCCAGTACCAGAGGGCATGGTTTGAGAATAAGGGGTTGGTCATTTAGGACAGAGTTAAGGAAAAACTTCTTCTCCCAGAGAGTTGTGGGTATCTGGAATGCACTGCCTCGGAAGGTAGTGGGGGCCAATTCTCTGGATGCTTTCAAGAAGGAGCTAGATAGGTATCTTATGGATAGGGGAATCAAGGGATATGGGGACAAGGCAGGAACCGGGTATTGATAGGAATTGATCAGCCATGATCTCAGAATGGCGGTGCAGGCTCGAAAGGCCGAATGGTCTACTTCTGCACCTATTGTCTATTGTCTATAAAAGGTCATGCCTTGGGTGCTGGAGGTCCTTAATAATGGGTGCTGCCTTTCTGAGTCACTGCTCCTTGAAGATGTCCTGGGTACTTTGTAGGGTAGTGCCCAAGATGGAGCTGACTAAATTTACAACGCTTTCCAGCTTCTTTCAGTCCTGTGCAGTAGCCACCCCACCCCCCACACCAGACAGTGATACAGCCTGTCAGAATGCTCTCTATGGTACATCTATAGAAATTTTTGAGTGTATTTGTTGACAAACCAAATCTCTTCAAACTCCTAATAAAGGATAGCTGATGATTTGTCTTCTTTATAGCTGCATCAATATATTGGGACCAAGTTAGATCCTCAGAGATCTTGACACCCAGGAACTTGAAACAGATCACTCTATTCACTTCTAATCTCTCTATGAGGATTAACTAATCAAGAACATATCAACCTCTGCCTTAAATACGCCCAATGACCTGGTCTCCATAGCTATCTATGGCAATGAATTACATAGATTCACCACCCTCTGGTGAAAGAAATTCTTCTTCATCTCCTTTCTAAATAGATATCCCTCCATTCTGAGGCTGTGCCCTCCAGTCCTAGACCTCCCCACCATAGGAAACATTCTCTCCACATCCATTCTATTTTGCCTTTCAACATAATAACATAAGAAATAGGAGCAGGAGTGGAGTATCTGGTCCATCAAGCCTGCTCCACCATTCAATAAGATCATGGCTGATCTGGCCATGGACTCATCTCCATCTATCTGCCTTTTCCCCATAAACCTTAATTCCCCTACTATGCAAAAATCTATCCAGCCTTGTCTTAAATATATTTACCGAGGTAGCCTCCACTGATTCATTGGGCAGAAAATTCCACTGATTCACCACTCTCTGGGAAAAGCAGCTCCATTTCATCTCCATCCTAAATCTACTCTCCTGAACCTTGAGGCTATGTCCCTTAGTTTTAGTCTCACCTACAGTAGCAACAACTTACCTGTCTCTATCTTATCTATCCCTTTCATCATTTTATATGTTTCTATAAGATCTCCTCTTTTTCTTCTGAATTCCTGTGAGTACAATCACGGGCAACTCAATCTCTCCTCATAGTCTAACCCCCTCATCTCTGGAATCAACCTGGTGAACCTCCTCCGCACTGCCTCCAAAGCTGGTATATCCTTCTTTAAGTAAGGAGACCAGAACTATATGCTGTACTCCAGGTGTGGCCTCACCAGAACCTTCTACAGTTGCAGCATAACCTCCTTGCTCTTAACTTCAATCCCTCTTGCAATGAAGGCCAACATTCCATTTGCCTTCTTGATAGCCTGCTGCAATTTTTTACCATTTAACTAATAATCTGCTCTTTCATTTTTCCTTCCACAGTGGAAGACCTCCATTGTACCAACACTGTATTCCATCTGCCAGACCCTTGTCCACTCACTTAACCTATCTATATCTCTCTGCAGATTCTCCATATCTTCTGCACAATTTGCTTTTCCACTCAATTTAGCATAATCAGTAAACTTAGATACACTACACTTGGTCCCCTCTTCCAGATCATTAATGTATATCGTGAACATTTGCGAGCCCAGCATCGACCCCCGTGGCTCACCAGTGATTGCCAACCAGAGTAACACTAATGTGTCCCAACTCTCTGCTATCTATCAGTTAACCAATTCTCTATCCATGCTAATACATCACCTCTGTACATCCTTATCTTTTGGATAATTCTTTTATGTAGTACCTTATCGAATGCCTTCTGGAAATCCAAGTAAATAATGTCCATCTGTTCCCCTCTATCCACTGCGCTCATTATATCCTCAAGGGACTCCAGTAACATTCAATAGGTTTCAATGAGATCCCCCTTCATTCTTCTAAATTCCAGCAAGCACAGGCCCAGAGCCATCAACCGCTCCTCATACAATAACTTTTTCATCCCTGGTATCATTCCTGTCAACCTCCACTGAACCCTCTCCAACGTCTGCACATCCCTTCTTAAGCAAAACTGCACACAATACTCAAGTGAAGCCTCACCAGTGCCTTATAACGCCTCAGCATTACATCTTTGATTTTATATTCTAGTGCTCTCAAAATGAATGCTCACGTTGAATTTGCCCTCCTTACCACTGACTCAACTTGCAAATTAACCTTGAGGGAATCCTGCACAAGAACTCTCAAGTCCCTTTGAACATTGAATTTTGAATTTTCTCCTCATTTAGAATATAGTCTGTGTTTTTATTCCTTCTATGAAAGTGCATGACCATACACTTCCCAACACGATCTTTCATCTTCCACATCTTTGCCCATTTTCCAAATCTGTTTAGGTCATTCTGCAGCCTCTTCACTTCCTCAACACTATCTGTCCCTCCACCTATCTTCTTGGCCACAAAGCCATTAATTCCATCACCCAAATCATTGACATACAACATAAAAATATGTGGTCACAACACCAACCTCTGTGCTACACCACTATTCACCGACAGCCAATCAGAAAAGTCTCCCTTTATTCCCACTTTTTGCCTCCTGCCAATTGGCCAATGCTCTATCGATGTTGGTATCTTTCCTGTTAAACCATGGGCTCTTGTTAAGTGGCCTCATGTGTGCACCTTGCCAAAGGCCTTCTGAAAATCCAAGTACACAACATCCAATGATTCTCCTTTGCCTATTCTGTTTCTAATTTCCTCAAAGAATTGCAACAGATTTATCAGGCAAATCTTCCTTTAGGAAACCATGGTGACTTTGGCTTATTTTATCATGTAAATTCAAGTATCCCAAAACCACATCCCTAACAATTGACTGCAACATTTTACCAACCACTGAGGTTCAGCTAACTGGCCTCTAATTTCCCTTTTTCTGCCTCCCCCCCCCCCCTTAAAGAATGGAGCAACATTTGCAATTTTCCAGTTCTCCGGAACTATTCCAAAATCTAATGATTCTTGAAAAGTCATTACTAATGCCTCAACAATCTCCTCAGCTACCTTTTATCAGAACCCTTGGGTGTCCAACTGGTCCACCTTCAGACCTTTCAGCTTTGCAAACCACTTCTCCCTAGTAATAACAACTGCACTCACTTCTGCCCCTGTCACTTCTGGCATTTTGCTAATGGCATCCATCGTGAAGACTGACGCATGATGCTTATTCAGTTTGTACATCATTTCCTTGTTCTCCATTACTACCTCTCCAGCATCATTTACCAGCGGTCCAATATCTACTCTCACCTCTCTTTTACACTTCGGAGAAACCTACTGTATACTCTTTGATATATCGCCTCGCTTACCTTCATATCTCATCTTTCCCTCTCTTGTGGCTTTTTAGTTGCCTTCCGTTGTTTTTTTAAAAATTACCAATCTAACTTCCCATTAATTTTTGCTCTATTATATGCCCTTTCTTTTGCTTTTATGTTGGCTTTGACTTCCATTGCCAGCCACAACTTTGCATCCTGCCTTTAGAAGACTTCCGCTTTGTGATGCATCAATCCTGTGCCTTCTGAATTGCACATAGCGAGTTCCTTGCTGTCAGAGTAAATACACTCGCTTTGAGCTCCTTCCTATTTCCTGTAATAGTAATTGTAGGTAGAATTTACCTGAGCTGTAACAGCACACAAGTTTTACCTCAGCATAATTTACAGCCCCCTAAATCTGGATTGTTTGTTGGGTAAGTGTTTCTCCCATATCTACCTCTATTTAATATGGGTTAGAAAAGACCTTTCACTGAGTTGAGAGTTTACACTAGTTTCAAAGTATTGTGTAACACTAATCTATCTCTCTCTCTCTCTCTCTCTCTCTCTCTCTCTCTCTCTCTCTCTCTCTCTCTCTCTCTCTCTCTCTCTCTCTCTCTCTCTCTCTCTCTCTCTCTCTCTCTCTCTCTCTCTCTCTCTCTCTCTCTCTCTCTCTCTCTCTCTCTCTCTCTCTCTCTCTCTCTCTCTCTCTCTCTCTCTCTCTCTCTCTCTCTCTCTCTCTCTCTCTCTCTATCTCTCTATCTCTCTATCTCTCTATCTCTCTATCTCTCTATCTCTCTATCTCTCTATCTCTCTATCTCTCTATCTCTCTATCTCTATCTCTCTCCTCTCTCTCTCTCCTCTCTCCCCCACCCCTCTGTTTTCTAAGTTACAAATTTAACACTTAGGTTGCTCAGGGGTTAATCTGTGAACTAGTTGATGAGGTGCATCCTCTGCTCTTTGATTCTGTCACCATTTCTTAATTGCCTCAGTGGTGAACACACAGATGTCTCTTGGTGACTAAGCATATCACTCTTCCGTGACCACTGTGACAATGTAACTGGCCAGTTCTCTCAACTCAAGTGCTACAGCCTATTTTTCCAGCTCCTCTCATTTGCAACTAGGGTTTCATGACCTCCCTCTTTGGCCGTTTGGGAATTTAAACAACTTACTCTTTGTCTTTCTTGAATCATATCTCAGCTTTACATTGAAACTAACAGTGAGTCTGCCCACTATTCAATACAGTCAAGGGTGATCACCATTCTCAATATATATTCTTGCCTCTTCTACATATTGGTGGAAATTGCTGGGTAATTCCAACTACAGCAGTGAGAGATTGGTAATGTCCTTGAACACTCCTGCCAGTTGGTTGGCAGAGGTTTTCAGTGCCCTACCTGGTACACCATCAAGGCCTGATGCCTTGCAGGGTTCACTCTCTTGAAAGATATTCTGAAGTCAGCTTCTGAAACAGAATCAGGGTGTCACCAGATGCTATAGGGATTCACACAGCTGTAGTTTTATTCTCCCTTTTAAAGCATGCATAAAACATGTTGAGTTCATCTGGGATTAAAGCATCACAGATATTCATGATATTAGGTTTCAGCTTGTAGAAAGGGATGGCATTCAAACCCTGCCAGAACCGACATGCATCCGCTTGCATCTCTAAATTCTGGTGGTCATACGTGGATATCTTGTATAGTTTTGTTCTTGAACCTGATGGTGTGGGACTTTAAACTTTAGCACCTTCTGTCTGAAGGTAACTATGACAAGATAGCGTGGCCCGGATTGAGAGGCTCCTTGATTATAGACATCGCAATTTTTCAGACAGAGCCAGCATTCACACGCTGTTCTATAGATATTCACAACAGAATAAAATATTCTTCCTTCATTCATTCTGAATAACCCTGTCAGAATTTTGTATGTTTCTATTAGTTATGGTTAATGTTTGATTACAAACCCAGTCAGTCTAATTTCCTTTTGTATGGCAATGCCAGGAATAAGTCCAGTACAGATCAAAGCCTGCACACAGAACTGCAGGTGTTCCCTCAACAAGGCCTTATTGCAGCAAGACTCTCCTAAATTTCAGAGTTTGTAGGCCCATGTTCTCATAGGATAATATCATGGGGATCTTTGCTGCACTGCCTTGAACACAAATATATGCTTATTTAAATAAGGCAAACAAAACTGTACGTAAGATAGCAGGAGTGTTTTCACTTAAGTCCTGGGTGGTTGTGCAGTTTCAGAAAGACTTTACAACCTTATACCCCACCACCCTTGCAGTAAAGGTCAGTACTCTATTTGCATCTTTAAGTTTCTTGTTGTATATCAGTGCCTATGTACAAGTATACATATATCTCTGAGCATTATCTAATTGCCTCATACTATTTAGATATATCTACTGTTTTCTTAATTTATTTATTGAGATACAGTGTGAAATAGGCCTTTCCGGCCCATGGAGCCAGGCCACCCAGCAATACCCTAGCCCAAGGGTCGGCAATCGCTATTAATATACATCACCACTGCCAATGCCTGACACCCACCAGTGCGCGCTTTCTTTTAATTCTTCGATCCAAGGTAGGCTACCTATGGAGTAACCTTCAACCCAACATCTTTTTTTCGGAGTTCAAAATGTTTTTGTTGCATGCAGAAATGTAATTTCGTTTTCTCTGCAGGAGTTCATCAATTTCATAAATGCAACACATTATAGTTTGTTTATACATAGCATAAAGGCAAAAAAACCGTTGTGTGCATTTCATTTTAAATGTCAAATGGGTTTTGTGGCTCCCGGTGTTTTTTTTTCTGTGGGAAATGGGTCCATATTGGCTCTTTCAGTGGTAAACGTTGCCGACCCCTGCCCTAGCCGAATCATGTCAAAATTTAAAATAACCAATTAACCTACCAATGTCCTTGGACCGTGGGAGGAAACCCATGCAGGCACGAGGAGAATGTACAAACTGCTTACAGGCACTAGCGGAAATTGAACCCAGGTCTACCCATTCAATTGACAAACTCATTACCCTATATTTTTCACTTCATTACCCATGCACTTAATCTTTAGCTCTCTGATTTCCTCTGAACTTTCTTTCCCCTCTTTGTGTTGTTAGAAAACAGCACCAAATCATAAATAATCATTCATGTACTGTAAATAACTGAGGATTCAGCACTGATCCTTGAAGGAGCCCACTAGTTACAGGTTGCCAACTTGAAAATGATCTATCTCCACTCTGCTTTCTGTTCCTTAAACAACCCTCTATCTTCACTAATATATTACCTCAAACCCATGAACTCTACTGCCTGACAGCATCCTGCTCTCCAGGCATTTAAATCAAGTAGTATGGTGTTGCAAGTGATTTCCATCACTGATCTGTATGGTAGTTTTGACACTGCACCAGATTTACACACCCGTGCAGTATTAAACCCAGCTCTGTGAGAGTATTGCCTCGAGGGAATCATAACTTGTTCACTTTATAGTCAGGCTGGGCCCCCAAGTCTGGATTTATGCTATCAATTTAGTGCATTTTATTGTTGAATAGAGGAGAGTTGAGCTTTAATCTGCAGCTGGCTGCACAATAACCTGAGTGTACTTGATGCAGAATGGGGAATGAACAACACTTTCATGAAAACAGTATTCATTAGGAACATAGGCTATGAAATGCATCAAAATTCAGGCCTGACAGTTGCCTTCATCGTTGAATCTGGCAAACACAACTACTGATATTCCATTCCTCTGTGCCTCATAGTTAGGAAGAGTTCTTAATGCCAGGGCTGACAGGATGTCTTCACAAACCCTCAAATGAGGATTTTTTTTTATGCCTTCTTCCTGACAATCAACACTGGCACACCTCAGGGATGTGTGCTTGGCCTACTGCTCAACTCTCTCTACACCCTTGACTGTGTGGCTAGGCATAGCTCAAATTCCATCCATAAATTTGCAATGACACATCTATCATTGGCGGAATTTCAGATGGTGATGAGAAGGCAAAGAGGAGCAAGATAGATCAGCTGTTTGAGTGGTGTTGCAACAAAAACCTTGCAAACAACATCAGTAAGGCCAAGGAATTGATTGTGGATGTCAGGGTAAGTCGATGAAACACACACTTGTCCTCATCGAGGGATCAGCAGTGGAATGGGTGACCAGTTTCAAGTACCTGGGTGTCAACGTCTCTTACAATCTATCCTGGACCCAACATATTAATACAATTACAAAGAAAGCACAACAGTGGCTATGCTTCATTAGGAGCTTGAGGAGACTTGATACGTCACTACTTTTTTACAGATATACCATGGTTCCATCACTGTATGGATTGACCTTCACACAGGATCAGAAAAAGCTACAGAAAGTTGTAAACTCAGCCAGCTCCATCATGGGCATGACCCTCCTCAGCACTGAGGACACCTTCAAGAGGTGATGCCTCAAAAAGGTGGCATCTGTCATTAAGTACCCCTATCATACAGGACATACCTCTTCTTACTAACATGCCCTCAATGTTTCAGGAACAGCTTCTTCCCTTCTGCCATCAGTTTTCTGAATGGGCAGTCAACCCATGAACACTACCTCACAATGTTTTCCTCTCTTTTTCCATTACTTATATGTACACACGCAGTATATCATGTACTTACTGTAACTCAGTTTTTTCTCTATATTTATTTTTCATGTATTTCATTGTACTGCTGCTGTAAAGTTAACAAATTTCACGACATATGCTGGTGATATTAAATCTGATTCTATTCCATTTCATAAGTAAAATAGAAGATAGCAGCATGAGTGATGAGAGACTATTCCCTCCAGCTTTGATGTCTGAAATAGAGTCATAGAAAAACACAACACAGAAGCAGTCCATGCTGAACCTTTTAACCTGCCTGCTCCCATCAACCTGCACCTGGACCATAGCCCTCCATACCCTTCCCATCCACGTACCTAACCAAAATTCTCTTAAGTGTTGAAATCAAGCTTGCAGGCACCACTTGCATTGGCTGCTCATTCCATACTCTCATGGCCCTTTGAGTGAAGATGTTTCCCCTTGTTCCCCTTAAACATTTCACCTTTCACCCTAAATCCATGATCTTTAGTTGTAGTCCCACCCAACCTCAGTGGAAAAAGCTTGCTATCTATCTATCTATCTAACTCTATGTCCTGCATAATTTTATATACTTCTACCAAATTTCCCCTCAATCTTCTAAGTTCCAAGGAATAAAGTCCTAACCTATTCATTCTTTCCATATAACTCAGGTCCTCCAGACCCAGTAACATCCTTCTCTGTACCCTTGTAACCTCATTTACATCTTTCCTGGAGGTAAGTGACGAAAACTGCACACAATACTTCAAATTAGGCCTCACCAATGTCTTATACGACTTCAACGTAAAATCCCATCTCCTGTACAATAGTTTAATTATGAAGGTCAATGTACCAAAAACTTTGTTTATGATCCTATCTACCCATGCTGCCACGTTCAATGAATTATGGATCTGTATTCCCAGAACCCTGTGCTTCACTGCATTCCTCAGTGCCAAACCATTCATTGTGTAAGACCTACCCTGGTTGGTCTTACCAACGGGCAACATCTTGCTCTTGTTTGCATTAAATTCCATCTGCCATTTCTCAGCCCATTTTTCCGGCTGGTCCAGGTCCTCCTGCAAGGTCTGGTAGTTTTCTCCACTGTCCTCTACACCCCCAATCTTGGTGTCCTCCTCAAATTTGCTGATCCAGTTAACCACATTATCATCCAGATCATTGATATAGATAACAAACAACAACAAACTCAGCACCAATCCATCACAAGACTGAGGTGGAGAATAAAAAAGTCATCCATTTACACCAGGAGAAGGAGAATTGTCTTCATTGTCTTTAGTCATGGTCTCTGTGATTATTGGATCCCCTTTCCCAGAGCTCAATAGGTTCATCATTGAGTATATTCAGGGCAGGAGCCAATGCAGTGGAATTAAGGCATGAACCAGCCATGATTTTATTGACTGATGGAGAAGACCTGTGGAGTAGTGTGGCTCTTCTTGTTTCCATCACTTACCTTCTTCAAAATCTGCAGCTTGAAGTAGTCAGAAAAAACTCGATACCATGCCAGTGCATCAGTTTCTAATCAGTAGCCCAGCAGATTTAGAATAACAACGAGCAACATGGACAAGTATAATTCAATAACATTTGAACAAGACACAGGGACTTGCTTTCACTTACATTTGGATAAGAAATATTGGAATTCAACTTTTACATGAGGTAGAAGTGAACAATATTTATGCTTGTGCGAATTACTGTGGTGACAGAAATGATTTCTATAGGTCAAATTTGACAGCAATCTATAAGTTTCTTCCCACACCAATTTGTGCTTCAGGCAGCCACCTTGCCATTTCTTCAGCGTCTGCCTGTCTTACAAGTCTGAGTTACTAGCTTGATGCTCAACACTGCACGAGTAGAACTCGTGCAAGGAGCCAGCAAGATTTGAACCCTGGACCACTTGCCGCAAAGTCTGGTGAGGATGCCACTACACCACCGGCGCATGGGCCTGAAATTAGACAAGTGTGTTGGCTCAGAGTGTATAACAAAGCATTCCTGCCAGTCTGTGTATTTCCTGTTGTCCTGTTCCATTGACCAAAAGACATAGGAGCAGAATTAGGCCATTTGACCCATCGAGTCTGCTCCGCCATTCATTCATGGCTGAATCTTTTTCCCCTCCTCAACCCCACTCCCCAGCCTTCTCCCCATAACCTTTGATGCCATGTCCAATCAAGAACCTATCAACTTCCACCTTAAATATACCTAATGATCAGCCTTCACAGCTGCCTGTGGTAATAAATCCCACAAATTCACCACCTTCTGGCTGAAGAAGTTTCTCTGTATTTCTGTTTTAAATGGATGGCCTTCTGTCCTGAGGCTGTGCCCTCTTGTCCTAGATTCCCCCACCATGGGAAACATCCTTTCCATATCTACTCTATCTTGGCTTTTCAACATTCAAAAGGTTTCAATGAGATCCCCCCCCAACATCCTTCTAAATTCCAGCGAGCACAGACCCAAAGCCATCAGACACTCCACGTATGATAAGCCCTTCATTCTCGTGAACGGCCTCTGGATCTTCTCCAATGCCGGCTCATCTTTTCTA
Organism: Hypanus sabinus; assembly: GCF_030144855.1. Lineage (NCBI taxonomy): Eukaryota > Metazoa > Chordata > Chondrichthyes > Myliobatiformes > Dasyatidae > Hypanus > Hypanus sabinus. The sequence goes on along the minus strand of NC_082711.1, from coordinate 60,281,822 downwards.
AGATGAGGAGCCCAAAACTGCTCACAATACTCAAGGTGAGGCCTCACCTGTGCCTTATAAAGCCTCAGCATCACATTGCTGCTTTTGTATTTACAACCTCTTGAAATTAATGCTAACATTGCAATGGGAGTGAATATCATGCAGGACCTTTATCTGATCATGCATATCAAGTTAGTTATACTGCATTTTGTAATAATGCACTATTAGCTGACAAGCAGAAAATATTTTTAATACAAATGACTTCAACAACTACTGTCAAGTCATTTTTTGGTTCAGATGCATGCAAATTTGCAGTCATGGGTTCTAAAAATCTATAGTGATAACTTTGTCAGCCAAATGCTGCTTTATCCAGAAGTCAGCATTGTATTCAATTTCAATGCATTTTAACGTTGTCTTTGAGGGTCAAAATTTACAGACATAGAGTCACAGATACACATCACAGAAACAAAACCTTTGGCCCAACTTGCTCACACTGATCAAGGTGCCTATCTCCAATGTGCTTATCCCATTTGCCTGCATTTGGCCCATAATATGCTTCATACATGTATATCACAAACAATAAGGGTCCCAGTGTCAATCCCTATTAAACACCATTTATCACATGCACCCAAGCATAAAAACATCCTCTACAATCTTCTAGCTCCTGTTCTCAAGCCAACGTTGGATCCAGTTTGCCAACAGCCCCAGAAATCCCATGGACCCTAGCAAGATTCCCATGTGGGATCTTGTCAAAGGTCATACTGAAGTACACGTAAATGACATCTATTGCTCTGCCCTCATCAATATATTTTGTTATTATCTCAGAAAATCAATCAAATTGGTCAGAACAGGGCTGTCTTTAACAAAACCAAGTTGGATGTTTCTGATTGCTAAGTGACCATTAATCCAGTTTGCCAGATTTTTTTCCCCAATAACTGAATCAGTGGCATTTTCTGGACCTACAACAAATTATTTAGTTATCCTCATTTCCAAGGTACTGCCAAGGAAGAAGAAGAGATCCTGGGTCAGGAGTGGAAGTCCAATGTGTGGGTTAGAAGTTCCTGCATTAACATTGCACCATCCATGGCCTCAGAAAGTCCCAAAATGCTTCATGGCAAATACTCTGTCTTCCCATGTTGCTGATTTAGAAAGTTTTCAAGGGTATATGAGATTTGTCTGATGTTCTTCAGCATTCTTTGACAATGAAGGAAATACCATATGTGCATAGGTTTTCTACAGGTGCAAAAGCCATTAAAATTACTGTGGCACTACGGCATCTGATGAATATTAATTTACAAACATTTAGACTTACTTTCATGTCGCAAATTTAAGCTTTGAACACAGTGCCTGGATTTAAATAATTACTTTTCTAGTAACATTCAATTATCTGTTGTTTACTGGATATCTTATTTTTACTAACTATGTGCATAGCTAATACGCTGTTCAGAGTTAATGGTATGTTCCTTGTGTCAGACGTGGCAACTTTGGGAGAACTCCAGTCTCCTTGGTAACTACATCTGCATGAAGTGCACTGAGCTGCAATTCCTTAGAGACTGTGTTAAGGAACTGGAGCTGCAGCTCGATGACCTTCAGCTCATTTGGGAAAATGAAGAGATGATAGTTAGCAGTTACAGGGAGAGGGTTAAGTTGCAGGAGGAAGGTACCTGGGTGACTGTCAGGAGAGGAAAAGTGAATAGGCAGCCATTGCAGAGTGTTCCTGTGGCCGTTCCCTCGATAATAAGTATACTGCATTGGATCCTGTTGGGGGAGGGGAGTACTACCTTCCAGAGCAAAGCCACAGTAACTTGATCCCTGGCATTGCCTCTATAGCTCAGAAGGTTGTGGGGTGAAGAGAAGTGCAGTAGTGATAGGGGATTCCATAACTAGAGGAGCAGACAGCAGATACTGTGCACACAAAGATGGTATGTTGCTCCACAGTACCGGGGTCAGTAATGTCTCGGGTCTGGTCCACGGAATTTTACAGGGTTAGGGTGAACAGCCAAAAGTTGTGGTACTGTATATATTGGTACTAGTGACATACCTGTAGGTAGAAAAAGGGAGGAGGGTCTGAAGAGAGAATACAGGGAGTTAGGTAGAAATCTGAAAAGCATGAACTGCAGAGTAATAATCTCTGGATTACTGCCTGTGCTACATACCAGTGAGGGTTAGAATAGGATGATTTTGCAGATGAATGTGTGGCTGAAGAATTGGTGCAGCGGGCAGGGTTTCAGATTTCTGGATCACTGGGTTCTCTTCTGGAGAAGGTATGACCTGTACAAAAAGAACAGTTTACACCTGACCCTGAGTGGGATCAATATCCTTGAGCGCAGGTGTGCTAGAGCTGTTGGGGCGGGTTTAAACTAATTTGGCAGGGGGATGGAAACCAGAGTGATAGGGCAGGAGATGATGCAGTTGCTATATAAATAGATGTGTTGTGTAGTTAGACTGTGAGAAAGCACAGACAGATGATGGGACAAGTTTTCAGTCAGTGGGATGAGTTAAAGTATAACAGAGGTCCGAAATCAAAAAGGGAGATGAATACAGGACTGAAAATGTCACATTTGGAAGCATGCAGGGTATGTAATGAGGTAAATTATCTTGTAATGCAGTAATAACTAGCAGGTATGATGTTGTGGGCATCACTGAGTCATGGCTGAAAGAAGATCATGGTTGAGAGCTTAACAGCCAAGAATACACATTATAACAAAAGGACACGCACAACAAGCTGGAGGATCCATGGAAACAAGCAGTCAGCATTTCGGGCTGAGACCCTTCATCAGGACTGAAGAGGGAGGGGGCAGGGGCCCTATAAAGAAGGTGGGGGGAGGGTGGGTAGGAGAAGGCTGGTGGGTGTCAGGTCAAAAATCAATCAGTGGAAAGATCAAGAGGTGGGAGAGGGGAAGCAGAGAGGGGATAGGCAGGAAAGGTGAAGAAGGAATGTAAGATGAGAGCACTGTGTAGTAGAAGAAGGCAGAAGCATAAGAGAGGTGATAAGCAACTGGAGGAGGAGGCAGAGTGAAACTGGGATGGGGGAAGGGAGAGGGAGGGAATTACCAGAAGTTGGAGTTGTTCATGCCAAGGAGCTGGAGACTACCCATGGCCTCCTCTACTGCCATGATGAGGCCAAACTCAGGTTGGAGGAGCAACACCTCATATACCGTCTGGGTAGTTATGTCCATACGTGGCCTCCTCAGTGGCAGCAAGACCAAGGAGCTGATTATTGATTTTAGGAGGAGGAAACTGGAGTCCATGAACCAGATTTCATCAGGGGATCAATGTTGGACAGGGGCAGCAACTTTAAATTCCTTAATATTATCATTTCAGAGGATCTGTCCAGTGCCCAGCACTAAATGCAATTATGCAGAAAATACGTCAGCGCCTCTACTTCCTTCAGAATTTGCAAAGGTCCGGCATGGCATTGGAAGATTTGACAAACTTCTATAGACATGTGGTGGACCCTTCAAGTCAGTATTCAGTAGATGCACCTTTGGCAGCAATTACAGCTTTGAGTCGGTGTGGATCGGTCTCTATCAGCTTTGCACATGTGGACACTGCAATTTTTCCCTATTCTTTTTTACAAAACTGCTTAAGCTCTGGATCGTGAATGAACAGCCCTTTTCAAGTCCAGCCACAAATTCTTAATTGAATTGTGGTCTGGACTCTCACTTGAACACTCCAAGACATTAACTTTGTTGTTTTTAAGCCATTCCTGTGTAGCTTTGGCTTATGTTTAGGGTCATTGTCTTGCTGGAAAGTAACTCTTCTCCCAAGTCGGAGTTCTCTTGCAGACTGCATCAGGTTTTCCTCCCAGGATTTCCCTGTATTTTGCTGCATTCACTTTACCCTCTACCTTCACAAGCCTTCCAGGGCCTGCTGCAGTGAGGCACCTCCACAACATGAGGCAGTCACCACCATGCTTCATGGTAAGGATAGTGTGTTTTTGATGATGTGCTATGGCCAAAAACCTCAATTTTGGTTTCATCAGATCATAGAACCTTTTTCCAACTGAGTTCAGAGTCTCCCACATGCTGTCTGGCAAACTCTAGCCAAGATTTCGTGTTAGTTTTTTTCAACAGTGGCTTTCTCTTTGCCATATTCCCATAAAGTTGTGACTGGTGAAGCACTTGGGTAACGGCTGTATGCCCAGTCTCTCCCACCTCAGCCACGAAGCTTGTAGTTCCTCCAGAGTTGTCATGAATCTTTGGAAACCTCCCTCACTAGTCCCCTTCTTGCATAATCTCTCAGTTTTTTGAGTACAGCCTGCTCTAGGCAGATTTTCAGCTATGAAATATTCTTTCCATTTCTTGATAATTGATTTAACTGTACTCTAGGGGATATTCAGTGACTGGGAAATTTTCCTGTATCCATCTCCTGTCTGGTGCTTTTCAATAACCTTTTCACAGAGTTGCTCAGGGTGTTCTTTTGATTTCATGGTGTAATTTTTGCTAGAGTACCAACTCACCAGCAGTTGGACCTTCCAGATACAGGTGTATTTTTACTACAATCATTTGAAACACCTTGACTACACACACGTCTCCAGAAACAGATCTCAATTTAACTAGTAAGGTGATTTCTAAAACCAATTGGCTGTACCAGTGATGATTTGGTGTGTCATTTTAAATGGGGTTGAATACTTATGCAATCAATTATTTTGTGTTTTATATTTGTAATTAATTTAGATCACTTCGTAGAGATCTGTTTTCACTTTGACACGAAAGAGTCTTTTTCTGATGATCATTGTCAAAAAAGCCAAATTAAATCCACTGTGATTCAGTGTTGTAGAACAATACAACATGAAAACTTCTGGTGGGGTGAATATATTTTAAAGGCACTGTATGTACTTTGATAATGAATTTACTTTGAACTTTGAACCCGAGAAAGAAAAGCTAAAATCTGATTACGTTGTAGTAAAGGGAATTACAGAGGCATGAGAGAGGAGCTGGCCAAAGTTGATTTGAAGGGAACACTAGCATGGATAGAAGATTGGCTGACTGGCAGGAGGCAAAGTTGGAATAATGGAGGCCTTTTCTGTTTGGCTGCTGGTGATTAGTGGTATGTTGCAGGAGTTGGTGTTGGGTCTAGGAAGACATTGTGCCGCATTCCTTAATGGTAACTTACAGGTTGAGTCAGTGGTGAGGAAGACAGATGCATGTAATATTAGCATTCACTTTATGAGAACTGGAATATAAAAACAAGCTTGTAATGCTGAGGCTTTATAAGGCATTGGTCGGACTCCACTTGGAGTATTGTGAGCAGTTTTGTCCGCTGATTTAAGAAAACATGTGCAGGCGTTGGAGAGGATCCAGAGGATGTTCACAAGGATTATCCAAGGAAAGTAAGGATTAAAATATGAGCAGCATTTGATAGCTTTGGGGCTGTGCTTGCTAAAGTTAGAAGAATGAGGGGGGATCTCATTGAAACCTATTGAATATTGAATGGCGTAGATAGAGTGCATGTGGAGAGAACGTTTCCTTTAGTAGGGCAGTCTAGGAACAGAGGACGCAGCCTCAGAACAGATGGACATCCATTTAGAACAGAGATTAGGAAAAATTTCTTTAGCCAGAGAGTGGTGGATACTTGGAATTTATTGCCACATACGACTGTGGAGGCCAAGTGATTGGGTATATTTAAGTTAGAAGTTGATAGGTTCTTCATTAATCAGCACATCAAAATTTGGGGTTGAGAGGGATGATAAATCAGCCATGATGGAATGATAAATCAGACCTGATAGGCCAAATAGCCTAATTCTGCTCCTATATCTACGGTCTTACCTTGAATCGATACCCAAAATCAGGAATCTACACTCCATAAGAGTGTAGCTTTCTGATTTTGGGTATCGATTCAAGGTAAGACCATAGATATAAGAGCAGAATTAGGCCAGTTGGCCCATCAAGTCTGCACTGCCAGTCCATCATAGCTGATCCTGGATCCCACTCAACCCCATACACCTGCCTCCTCACCATAACCTTTGATCGATCAGGAAACTAGCAACTTCCACCTTAACTATACCCATTGTCTTGGCCTCCACACCTGTCTCCACAACAAATCTAATTTTGATCTAAACAGAAAGAAAAAGCTATATACATGTTGTACTCTACTAAAGTAGTTCATTGGTGTTCATAACTGTTAGAATATATGTATCCTGAAATAGTTGCAACTGTGAAATCACTGATCAATATAAAATTGAACTTTAAAAATAAAGGAAATGTGTAGTAGTCCAGGTTTTCAACAAAGGGCTTTTATTCAGGATAAAAGTGTTGATATATATTTTTGTAACAATACAGAAGCTTGGGATTTCTTTGCATGTTCAAGAAACACAAATTCTGGTTTCCCAAGGTGTGTTCAAACCAACTTCCTGACTGCACAATACTCCAACAGTACCATGCCAATTTCCAGGAATTTCTCAGCAATTTACACGAGAATCTGACCAGTGCACCTGATGCAGTTTCAGCATTTTCAACTCCTTTTATTTCAGTCATGGGGAATGTGTGCAGCCAATCTATATTTCTTTGAACAAATTGACTCAAGTTAAATGTTTTTAATATTTTCTGGTCACTTAACTATTTTTGAAGATATTCACAAGCATTCAAATCATTTGACAGCTGGTTAAGCCTTGGGGTATAGCATATCAGATCATCAGATTACTCTATGCACAGGGCTTCAGAATACCTGATTCACGGTGCTAGTTGTCATTAGCAGGCCTGAGCAAGATGCCCTTTCTCACTGGAACTGGCTTCATGGATGAAAATGTCACAGCATATTTTTGTTCCAGTTAAGTATTGTTGCTGGTGATGTAAATGCTGAACGAAATTTCCTGCACAAAGATTTTCTCTGACGTACCCCTCAGCTTTTATTATTAGGAACATTCAGAATCTGTCGAGAAATTCTAAACTGGAATTAATTGCACAGAAGTAACATCCTATTGCCATATTGTTGCAATCTTAACTGCAGAAAGAAAACACAAAACAGAAATTTACTTGTCATTTACTTGTAAAATAACCCCGCTTCTTTTTTCTAGGTGGTAACTGTAGATTGCTTCACCTCGGTTGGTTAAAACATTTGAAAATCACTGCTGCTCCAGATCTCTATATTGTTCATTCCCAAAAGCTCTGCTCCAATTGACATCCCAACCAAACTTGGAGCATTTGGTTGCCAGGCCTTGTTCCTGCCATTCAGGCATGACTTTACCTTTCTGGCCCCACAGGATGGTAATGGGGATTTATGTAAATCAACTTCATATAGGAGGACTTGGTTATGCATTGCACAAGGACGAATTCACTTTAGTATGCTTTGGCCAGACAACCGCATGACGAAGTGTTTTATTGAGGGCAGGGAGCACTACGAAACACCCAGCTGCATTACATGAACCATTCAATACTGCAATCCAGTCATACAGCCATATAGTTGCACAGCACAGAAACAGACCATAGGCTCACTGTGTCTAAGATGACCATCGTGCCTACCTATTCTAATCCCACGTGCTTACATTAATTCCAAAGCTCTATGCCTTGCTCACTTGGGTACATGCACAGATGTCTTAAATATTGGTACCATTCCCACCTCCACCAACTCCACTAGCAGTTCAATCCAAATACCAACTGTGCTGCATGTGGAAGCATGTAGCCCTGAGATCATCTTTAACCCTCCTCCCTCACACCTTAACTCTTTGCCCACTAATTTTAGACACATCTTTCATGAAAAACACACTCTAGCTATCTACTCTATGTTTCTTGTAGCTTTATATTTCTCTACTGAATCACCTAACAGCCTTCTTTTCTCTAGAAAAAACAAGTCTAACCTATCCAATTTATTCTTATTACTTAAATAAGATGATAAGATATGGGAGCAGAACTAGGCCATTTGACCCATAGACTCTGCTTCACCACTTCATCGAGGCTGGTCCAATTGTTCTCTCAGTTCTAATCTCCTGCCTTCTCCCCTTATCACTTCCTGACCAATGAAGAATCTATCAACCTGCCTTAAATAGACAGAAAGACTTGGCCTCCACAGTAGAATTCCACAGATTCTGCACTCTCTGGCTAAAGAAAATCCTCTTCATCTTTGTTCTAAAAGGACACCCCTGCATTCTGAGGCTGTGTCCTCTGTGTTAGACTCTCCCACTATAGGGAACATCCTCTCCACATCCACGGCCTCAACGGTGCTTCGTAAAGTCTCAACACTCCATCCTTGCTTTTGTATTTCAGACCTTCTGAAATGAATGCTAACATTGCATTTGCCTTCCTCAACACAAACTCAACCTGTAAATTAACCTTTAGGGAATCCTGCACAAGGACTCCCAAGTCCCCTTGTACCTCAGTTTTTTTATGGTTTCTCCAGTTAGAAAATAGTCAACCCTTTTAACCTTCTACCAAAATACATGACCATACACTTCCTGACACTGTGTTCCCCCTGCCATTTCTTTGCCCATTCTCCTAATCTGTCTAAGTCCTTCTGTATTCTCTCTACTTCCTCAAAACTACCTTCCCCTCCACCTATACAACATAGAACATAGAGTACCCTACAGGCCCTTTGACCCACAATGTTGTGCCGACTATGTAACCTACTCTAGAATCTACCTAGACTTTCCCTACTTCATAGCTCTCTATTTTTTAAGCTCCATGTACCTATCTAAGAGTCTCTTAAAAGACCCTATTGTATCTGCCTCTACCACCTTTGCTGGCAGTGCAGTCCATACATCCACCACTCTCAGTGTGGAAAACATACCTTCGACATCCTCTTTGTACATACTTCCAAACACCTTAAAACTATGCCCCCTTGTGTTCGCAAGGTTTTCCCCTAGGAAAAAGCCTCTGGCTATCCATATAATCAATGCCTTTCATCATCTATACACTTCTATCAGGTCACCTCTCATCCTCATCACTCCAAGGAAAACAGGCCACTTTCATTCAATCTATTCTCATAAGTTACGCCCTCCAATCCAGGTAACATCCTTGTAAATTTCCTCTGCTCTCTCTCTATAGCACCCACATCTGTCCTGTAATGAGGTGACCAGAACTGAATACAGTGGGGTTCAGTTCACTCCAAGTAGGTTCTAACTAAGGTTTTATATAGCTGTAACTTTGCCTCATGGCTCTTGAACTCAATCCCACTGGTAAAGAGGGCCAGCACACCATACACCTTCTTAACGACACTGTCAACCTCGGCAGCAGCTTTGAGAGTCCTCTGGACATGGACCCAAGATCTCTCAGATCCTCCACCCTGCCAAGAGTCTTATCAGTAATACTATATTCTGTCTTTAAATTTGACCTACTGAAATGAACCACTTTACACTTAACTGGGTTGAACTCCATCTGTCATTTCTCAGCCCAGTTTTGCTTCCTATCGATGTCCCGCTGTAACATTTGACAGCCCTCCAGACTATCCACAACACCTCCATCATCAACAAACTTACTAACCCACCCTTCTACTTCCTCACCCAAGTCATTTATAAAAATCACAAAGAGGAGGGAGTCCCAGAACAGATCCCTGTGGAACGCCACTGGTCACCGTGCTTCATGCAGAATATGAACCATCCACAACCATCCTTTGCCTTTTGGGGTCAAGCCAATTCTGGGTCCACGAAGCAAGGTTTCCTTGGATCTCATGCCTCATTACTTTCTGAATGAGCCTTGCATGGGAAACCTCATCAAATGCACATCCTCTTTCTTAACATCTATACACTCAAGTATTTCAGTCCCCTTTAAGTCATCCCCGCAATTGCCATGCTCCTTTTCACTGGTGAATACTGAAGCAAAGTATTCATTAAGTATCTCCGCTACTTCCTCCAGCTCCACGCGCATGTTTCCGCTCTCACACCTGATTGATCCTGTTCTCACACAGCTTATCCTCTTGCTCTTCACATACTTTTTGAATGCCTTGGGGTTTTACTTAATCCTGCTTGCGAAGGCCTTTTCATGGCCCCTTCTAGCTCTCCTAATTTCATTCTTGAGATCCTTCCTAGTAATTTTCTAGAGCTCTAACAGTATCTAGTTTCTTGAATCTTTCATAAGCTTTTCTTCTTAACTAGATTTTCTACATCCTTGGTTTACCATGGTTCTTTCACCCTACCATCCTTTCCCTGCCTCGATGGAACATAGCTATACAGAACACCATGTAAACATTCCCTGAATATTTGCCGCATTTCTGCCTTGCCTGAAAACATCTGCTCCTGATAGCATCATATTTCCCCCATCCCAGTTAAATGTTTTCCCAAATTGTCAGCACTCCAGTGAAGGAAATAGAGCCACAGCCTCCAAAATACACTCCCCCGAGAGATCAAACACCTGACCAGGTTCAGTTCCCAATACTATATAAAGTATAGCCTCTCCTCTAGTAGGCTTATCTACATATTGTGGCAGGAAACCTTCCTGAACATACCTAACAAACTCCACCCCATCTAAACTCCTTGCTTTGAAAAGATGCCAGTCAATATTACAAAAGTTAAAATCACCAATCACAACAACCCTATTGCACCATTCCAGAATCTGCCTCCCTATTTGCTCCTTGATGTCTCTGTTAGTATTGGGTGGTCTATAAAAAACACCCAGTAGAGTTAATGCCCCCTTCCTGTTTCTGATGTCCTCCCAAAATGACTCAGTAGACAATCCCTCCATGACTTCCTCTTTTTCTGCAGCCATGATACTATCCCTGATTAACACTGCTGCTCCCTCCCTGTCCTTTTTGAAACATCTAAAGCCTGGCACACTCAGCAGCCATTTCTGCCCTGAGTCATCCAAGTCTCTGTAATGGCCACAACATCACAGTCATCGAGTCCCCTGTGACTATAGCTCCGCCTGACTTCCCCCTTCCCTTCTGAGGCTCAGAGCCAACCACAGTGCTATTGGTCTGGCTGCTGCTGCCTTGCCCAGATAGGTCACCCCCCTCAGGGGTATTCCTGTTGCCGAGGGGAATGACCACAGAGGGATCCTGTACTGACTTCCTTTACCTCTCTCAGTGTTCACCGCTCTACTCCCGAAATTCCACACTCTGGGTGTAACCACCCATTCAAAAGTCGTATCTATAAACTGCTCTGCCTCCCAGATGATCCTAAGTTCAGCCAACTCCAGCTGCAGCTCCTTAATTCGGTCTTTTATCAGCTGGAGTTGGCTGCACTTCCCGCAGGTGTAGTCATCAGGGAGACCATCAGGTTCCACGTTCCCCACCTCCTGCAGGAGGAACATTCCACTGCCATGTCTGCCATCCTGCCTGCACTGTACAGTGGGCAACCAAGACCAAATTTTCTTACCTGTGTCATTGGCCTCAGCCTCTTCTCATCGAAGCCTCTTGAGTCAAAACCTGAGACTCCTACTCCCATCACTGGCCTACTCCCAACAATGGCTGCCCCACTTGCCCCGTCTGTACTTTTACTTAATTCACAGTGCTCTGCTCCCGACACTGATTGGACCTCTGGGATGTCTGAATGCCCACAAAGTCCTCCATTTATACTAGCTTTGCTGACCTGTGAGGAAACTCTTTGAAGTGCTCTGCTTGTGACACTGATTGGACCTCTGGAATGGTATCTTAAATGCAGACAACATACTTGTGAATCTTTTCTATGCCCTCTCCAACTTAATTACGTCTTTACTTCAGTGTGGCAACCAGAACTGATACAATCCTCCAAGTATGGCTTAATCAATGTTTTATACAACAGCAGCATAAAATTCCAACTCTTGTATTCGAATACGAAAAACTTGACCTTGAATTAGGCCAGCATTAAATCCAGGGATTGCTGGCTGGTGGGGCAGGAAGGGCTCAAAAGGCCTATTCCGCACTGTATCTCAATAAATAAAATTAATAAATAAAATCTAATTGAAATTTAGGATCAGAAAAAAAAATCACCAATAGAATAGTTAGTAAACACGATATATGGATCTAAGGTAATTGTCAGAAGATTCAACGAGGCAGTGGATGTAAGTATCTACCACAAGCAGTTGAACAATTTTGTATTTTTCCTTTAGAACTAATTCTTATAATGTTTAACTAAGCCATGGAGACTAACCACACAATACATTTAACAATGAATCTATGAAACTTGAATGTAGATCATTGTATTTTACCTGCAATTATTTATTTTTGCTATCAAGGGAAGACTTATAGTCATTGTATTGGTAGTATTTAACTGACTATGGAAGCTTTGTGACTGGTTATCAAACATTCAATCAGTTTAAATCATTGATTGTGGGTTATAGTGTATTCAGAATCACTCAGATTCCTAATGGAGGACAGGCATTGCTTGTTTCATACATTCTTGAAACCTTTCAAGTCAAGATGGCACCTACGTACAACACTCCCATGGTCGGCATTTTCTGGATAGATCATGAAACCATATATTTCACTTCTTTTATTCCTTTCATGTTTGCTTTTCATCTTGAATGTGATTCTGGAACCGTTGGAGCCTGTGATTTGCAGTTTGGAGATCATTTGGGTGTACTCTGAGAGTTCTCCGATTAAAGTTTCCATTGTTCACCGATTCAAGCATCAAGGGAGATTGAAACGCTGAGGCCAACACAGAAGGTCAGCCTCTGCCACCTCCTTGTGATCTCTGGTGGGATTACTGCTGCTGGAGAGGGGAGACTGCCTTTTAATCAGTGGTGGGATCGCTCTGCTGCAGGAGAGTGGAGTCGGCCTTTTGATCTCTGGTGGGTTCGCTCTGCTGCAGGAGAGGGGAGACTGTCTTTTGATCACTGGTGGGATCGCTCTGCTGCAGGAGAGGGGAGACTGCCTTTTGATCTCTGGTGGAATTGCTCTGCTGCAGGAGAGGGGAGACTGCCTTTTGATCACTGGTGGGATCACTCTGCTGCAGGAGAGGGGAGACTGCCTTTTGATCTCTGGTGGAATTGCTCTGCTGCAGGAGAGGGGAGACTGCCTTTTGATCTCTGGTGGGATCACTCTGCTGCAGGAGAGAGGAGACTGCCTTTTGATCACTGGTGGGATCGCTCTGCTGCAGGAGAGGGGAGACTGCCTTTTGAGCACTGGTGGGATGGCTCTGCTGCAGGAGAGGGGAGACTGCCTTTTGATCACTGGTGGGATCGCTCTGCTGCTGCTGAGGGAAAGGTCTGCCACTGGTCCCAGAGAGTGTTACGTTGGTTTTCTGCATTTTGGAAATGGACTTGGATTATGGATTTTTTTTCCAGTCATTCTGTTTTTTCACATTCTGTGCTTTTCACCTGATCTTTCTTGATTTTTTGTGTGTGTGGGGAGTAGGATTTAGGGGCCGATGTGCCTGTTCCATTTTTGTTCATTTTTTATGCGAGGAGGGTGGGTTTGGGAGTTGATGATCGTGCTGCCGTTCTTTTCTTTCATGGTTTTGTGGCTATCTGGAAAAGAAGAATTTCAGAGTTGTATATCTTGATAATTATTGAACCTTTGAACCAATAGATACTTGTAAAGGTACATCTACTTGGTGTTACCATATCCATTTTCAGAATTTTGCCGATATACTGTTGCATTGTATTTCAGATTCTAAGATATGTAGAGGCATCACTATCCTTCAAGATGAATTATATTGACATTCAAGGAAATAACAACATACTAAGTTTTTCAAAATGATTTTCAGCACTTGAACAACTCCTCAGAATTGGTGTAAATCCAAAATGGTCATACTTATAAGCTGAAAAAGAATACCTAAAAGACAAAACACGTAAAGTGAAAAAGGATCATAATGATTTTCTTATGACAACATGGAATGAGGCCATTTGGCCAATCAGATCCATGCAGGCTTCTAGTAAAGTAATCCCATCAGTCCCAGTTCCCTGTATCTCAGCAACTTATTCTCCCTCACGTGTCCATCAACTCTTGTTTGAGTATTTTGCAATCTACATCCAGTGACAGGTTATTTACATCATCCAATTAACCTGAAACTATTGCTCCTACTAAGCTATTCTTAAAAACAATTTATACAGTGAAACTGGGAAGAAAGTCTAAAATTATTCTTAAATATAGAATTGGAATAAAGGAAAAGTCAAAGACTCTACATTACAACCAGGATTATAGTTTTGAAAAAATACTGGGTACAGTTATTTTAATATACTCGGGAGGTTATGCAAGACACTATATAAATGTAAATTCTTAACCATAAATGATGTGGGATATAGGCAGGAAGCAGATAGAATATGTTCAAGCTTAAAGGCTTTTCTCTGAAAGATTACATTTTCAGAGAGGAATATTTCAACATATTATAGATTAATCCAGTTGATATCAGTAGAAATAAAAATGCTCCAAGAAGCACTGATGCAAAGAATGGTGATAAAGGAACATTGACTGAGACATTTAAATACACTGAAGCAGATTTTTGACAGAAGATTCCGACAAGGTGTTCATGGGGGCACTACCATAGGCTACATCATCCAGAAACCAGTTTACAAATCATTAAGTGGAGACCACAAGACCATTCCCAGCTGGGTGTCTGTCTAAAACTAAAGCAGCTGTAGGGTTCCCATTGGCTGAAGGTTTGTAGGTGGAAGGACATGGGTCACATCAAATCCAATTCAGCCCAATAACATGTAGAGAATGTGGGTCTTTGAGATGAGTCCTGTGCCTCTCAGATTGTGACTTGGTGTTAGGTGGATTATAAAAAAAGTGTTTACTATCATAGAATTTACCATTTTACACTATTGTAATATCTCCCCAGTCACAAAATATGCCCCAAATGGTACAGACTCAGTATGCATATTTATTTCTTGAAACTTGATTTCAGTATTGGTTTCCTGGGGTACACTTTATTCTGTGTGTTTAATTATTCATCAAGTTTTCATTGATTTCTTTCCCTTTTTTTTATCTTCCAGCGCTTCTGAAATTGTGAGCACAGAAAATGAGAGTTTAGGAGAGAAATTATAATATCTATGACAAAGACATAGTGCTAAAATATCAACCAGAGTTAAAAAATAGATATGGGGTATCCAATACATTCTTTAAACTCAGTATTAAAGAAAATATTGGGGGGGGGGGGTTAGAAAAGCACAAATGGCATGCAGTACTAAGCTGGAATATCTAAGTATTGCCTGTAAACTGGATAAAGTGTTTTTGGATGGGCATATAGTTGGTACTGGCCTATGGAGAATTTAAAGGACACAAAAGGATACTGTAAGTTGACATGTTGCAGTTGATCTGATGTGATCAGCAACGAAATAGGCATTCTTAAGCTGAAATGGGACACCTAAGCAGAGAGATTATATATGAATACTTAAATTTCCACATATTATATAAATATTATATTATATAAATATTCCACATATTTGAGGACATGATTTGAGAGTTAGGGGGCAGAAGTTTAAGGGAAACACGAGGGGGTATTTCTTTACTCAAAGAGTGATAGCTGTGTGGAATGAGCTTCCTGTAGAAGTAGTAGAGGCCAGTTCAGTTGTGTCATTTAAGGTAAAATTGGATAGGTATATGGACAGGAAAGGAGTGGAGGGTTATGGGCTGAGTGCGGGTAGGTGGGACTAGGTGAGATTAAGGGTTCGGCACGGACTAGGAGGGCCAAGATGGCCTGTTTCCGTGCTGTGATTGTTATATGGTTATTTGTTATATTATTTTTCCAAAAATTTGTTTTGCCAGAAGCCTGGGATGACCATGCAATTGTTTTAAATGCATTTTTATTCAGGAATTGATGGGTTTAAGAGTGGCAAACACACAGAACTAGGGAATGCAAAGCTTTTTTGCTCCTAGAGCAATCCCACATTAAAATTTTAAATATCTCAAAACTGTTGTATTATTTCAACAAAACGGGTGCTGAATACAACAGCAGCAAAGACATACATTGCAAATTCAACCAATTAAACTCTTACTTTAATTTGCAATCACTTAGTCATTTGTTGAACTTTCTTCAAAACGGAAGTGTAGCCTTAACCTTTGACAAGAGCGCAAGATACGGTATCAGAATGGCTACTGATTATTTATATATAATGAAGTCGACACAGCTAAAAGGTAAAGTCTGGTCCACCAAATTCAAACTTATATTACTGCTGCAATTTATGATGTGTAGCAACCTCAATAGTGCAGAAACATAGAGCAATACAGCAAAGAACAGACCGCACCAATCAATGACTTCAAAGTACATTTATTATCTAAGTATGTATACAGTATACAACCTTGAGATCTGTCCTCTGGGCAGACAGCCAAAAACAAAGAAACACCTTTGTACAATTTAAAGAAAACCCCCACACAACAAGACGTGCCCAAAAAAAGAACAAATCGTGCAAACAGCGATCCAGGAACAAATAACACACAGAACAAAACATAAAACTTCAGGCTGTAGAGTCCCCAAAAGTGAGTCCACAGCTACAAACCACCGAGGTGAATAAATCCAGTCCAGGTGCAGATGGTAATGGCCACAGCCGCCAAGTCCGTCAGTCCAGCGCTGTGTCGTTGGCTACGGACCACAGCCACAGATCCAGTTCTGTGCTGAAGCACTTCAATAACATCACACAAAATGCAAAGCACGTTCAAGTCTGAGAACAACAAACATCAAACCACAGGCGAAAGTAAGTCCACAGCTACGAGCCATGAGCTGCCGAGGCAATCGAACCTTGCAGCGTATACTCAAGACTCCTGGACTTCCCACCAGTAGCTTCATGAGGGAGATTGGTTAAATGCAGGCAGACATCACTGAACACCCACTCATTTTCCGTTCTCACCCCGGTCAATTTTAATTTTGCTTGATGCTTCAGTTGGCGCTGAGTAATGGAGCCAAACGCAGGTTTGTATTCCGCCATGAGGAATCGATGCAGTTTACACCCCCAGTGACAGCCATAGCTGCAGACCACACCAAATCCCCTAGGAGACCGCAGAAGTGCCAGGTCATTCACTCATCCCAAAAATGCATTCGTAGAAGAGAAATTACAGGCTGCAATTGATCCAGTTCAGAGGAAGAAGCAAAGTATACTTACAAGAAGAAGAGTATCCAGTAGTTTTGTTAGCTGTCTGCAAGATGCCTCTGTTGGTCAGTGGCACCATCTTGCTCTATGATGCTAAATTAATCCCATCTGCCTGAACATAGTCCCTATCCCTAAATCCCATGTCTGTTGATCTATTTGTCTCATTCCTCTTAAATATTGTTGTCATATCTACTTCTGTCTCCTTCCCTGGCAACTCTGTCTAAAGATCTTGCCTTGCAAAGCTCATTGATATTGTCCCCTTAACCCTATGCCTTCTTGGATCTGACATTTCCACCTGGGGAAACAGACTGACTACCCTATTTAAACATCTTATGATTATATTTATATACTTCTATCAGATAAAGCACACAAAATGTAGAGGTAGCATCTATGGAAAGGAATAACAAGTCAGCATTTCAGACAGTCCTGATGAAGCGCATCAGCCCAAAATGTTGACTCTTTATTCCTTTCCATGGATGCTGCCTGACCTGATGAGTTCCTCCACATTTTGTGTCTGTTACTCTGCAGAATCTCCTGCATCTATGATACTTCTATCAGATTGTCCTTTCTGCTCCTACCATCCAGAGAAACCTCGTCTTATAGCTAATGCACTCCAGTACAAGCAACACACACAAAATTCATGGGTTTTGCTGAGGGGTCCTGCTGAAGGGTTTTGGCCCAAAGCATCGACTGTACTCTTTTCCATAGTTGCTGCCTGGCCTGCTGAGTTCCTCCAGCACTTTGTGTGTGTGTTGCAGATTTTTTCTTGTTTGTATTCCAATCCAAGCATTGTTGCATACGAGAATCAAGTCATACATTATAAGCCTATGAACTTTCTTGGTTTATATCATTCTCTACCTTGTGCTTCCAGTAGAAAAACATAGTATCTTACAAAATAAATGGCATTGGTCTTATTGTATTCAAATAGCAATGTGAAGGTCATTGGATCAATGGCATGAGATTATACCACAACAAATTGTGAAAATGAAGTTAATAAATATGTTAATTTATTTGTTTTGACCAGGAAATTTCCTCTGAAATATGTTGGGAAAAAGAAATCAAATACACTTATTTTTGTCTGGCTAATGCCTTAGTCCAGTTTTATCTTGAAATATTGACACCTGGTGCCCTCTAACTTGATCCACCAAGCTGTCCAGTTATGAAAATAATCACCAGGATATCAGAGGATGGGCAATAAAGCCCTTTTAGGATGCAACTATGATCTTGTACATCGTGCACTTTCCAAGAATATACATTTATAAATAAACATAGTTTTGAACTGATTCCCAGTTATCGACTGTCAAGATTTTTTTAAGATTATCTCAATTTGTCACTTGCACATCAAACTTTCAATCTTAACTCAAAATATCTCAGGATATGATGGGAGGGCAATGTACAACAGGAAGATGCCTCCAACCCTGTTAATTTCTACTGTATGTTAATTAGTTATGCTTATTTGTCCCTGCATCCATCAGAAGAGGTGGATTAACAATTTAAACATGAGTGGGTTGCTTTAAGATATCAATGTGATTTCAGATTTAATAGAAACCCACAGGTTTGCTGAAACTTGCCACTGAATATCAGGTGAGAACATCTTCTTGGGGTTTCTTAAGATTCATGCAAACTTCACAAGTTTACAAGTAATCATTTATCTCCTCTACTGGGTAGGAACTGTTCAGTGTCATAGATTCCTAAGAGGCAGAACCAGGCCTATTGACCCACCTTGTCTATGCCAACCATCAAGTTCCTGCCTGCACTAAATGGTCTATTATTGTCCCCTCTACAAGGTACAGTGAAAAACTTTGGTTTGTATGCCATCCATACAGATCAATTCATTGCATCAATGCTTTGATGTAGTGCAAGGGGAAAGCAGGCAAAGAATGCAGAGTATTATCAACACCTTGCCCAATTCTTACTATATTTCGTCTTTTCGAATGCCCTTCCAGGTGCTTCTTAAATGTTCTGAGAACACCTGCCTCCAGCCCCTCTCGGGTAAGGCATTCCAGATTCTAGCTGCAGTTCTAGATGAAGTATTTCTTCCATGCATCCCCTCTAAACCTCTTGCTCACGTTAAGCCCGTGCCTTCTGTCAGAAGACCTGTCCTCAACTGGACTTGGTTGCACAAAATATCAGTGGCTGTGAAAGTGATCACCTTTGTGACATGAAATTTGTTGTTTTGCTGCAGCATTTCAGTGCAATATATAAATAATACTTCAGGTTGCAATAGGAAATATAAAAAAAAACATATAAATAATGCAAAAAGAGAGCAAAATGGTGCGGTAGTGATCATGGGTTCCTGGACCATTAATGTGTCTGACAGTCGAAAAGAAGAAGCTGTTCCTAAAATGCGAAGTGGCTAGTATTATTCATTGGTTCTGAAAAGCCGGAAATTTAACATATTCATCAACCATGGGATCGAGTTCAGGAGCCGTGTTACAGCTATATAAGACCTTGTTTAGACCCCACTTGGACTACTGTTCTCAGTTCTGGTCACCTCATTACAGAAAGGATGTGGACTCTATAGAGAGAGTGCAGAGGAGATTTACAAGGATGTTGCCTGGACTGGAGAGTGTTCCTTTTCTAGAATAGGTTGAGTAAACTCGGCCTTTTCTCCTTGGAAGGACGGAATATGAGAGGTGACCTGATAGAGGTGTACAAGGTGATGAGAGGCATTAAATGTGTGGGTAGTCAGAGGCTTTCTCCCAGGGCTGAAATGGCTAACATGGGGGGACGTAATTTTAAGGTGCTTGGAAGTAGGTACAGAGGGAATGTCAGAGGTATGTTTTTCACAAGGAGAATGGTAGGTGCGTGAAATACACTGCTGCTGATGGTGGTGGAGGCGGATACAATAGGGTCTTTTAAGAGACTCTTAAATAGGTACATGGAGTTTAGGAAAATAGAAAGCTATGCGGTAGGGTAATTCTAGGCAGTTTCTATAGTAGGTTACATGGTTGACACAACATTATGGGCCAAAGGGCCTGTAACATACTGTAGATTTCTATGTTCTATCTTCTATGATGCAGTCTATGATACATAACTATATTTATTCTTTTTTGCCTCTGCGTCTACAGTACAAAGTGACTCAGGCATTGTTAGAGATATGCTTATTTGTTCCTTAAATAGATTTTTACATTGCTGTTGTTTAGAAACCAAGTCTTTGTAACCCACAAGGTCCCTGCCAAATAACACTCCACCTACACTTGAGCAGAAGCCGCCACTACCAATGATGGGAGTGAAGCAGATGGGAAGTGTTTTTGAGTGGAAATGTTTTCAACCTTTTGTGCGTTTGTGTGGTTGATGTAAAATGAAGACAAAGCTAATATTTCTCTCTCCTTAATTAAGGCATCAGAGATTGTCACCATGAGTCCATGCAACCAAAGTCATAGATTTATCCATCCGTCATATTCTAGTGTGACATTTTAATGATAATTTGAATAGAAGTGGAAAATCTATAAACATATTGTTTACTTTATGTACTACATCAATCTTCAGAATTCAAAGAGTCTGGTCTTGCAGTAGCAAAGTGACAGGCAGCTGCTAGCAAAGAATAAACCTTGTTTCAAAAATCTAACAGTTATACATTGCACAGATTTCACTTCGTCTGATTTAAATTAAACTCCAAAAACTGCTATAAGCAATTTCTGCTGACCGGCAACACTGATATCATCAAGCCACTGAACAATCAGGTTTTAATGTTCTTAAAGATAGTAAACCAGGAAATAATGTGTAGGTTTTATTGTTCTTGTTTTCTAATAACTTTATGAAAAGCAAAATTTAGTATCACATTATTTTTAAAAGTCATTGAGACTTTACCATGATAAAAAATTAATTGAAATTCCACAAATATAAAATTACTTTTTCCAAACCAAAGAGGTTGTTCAGAAGTAATTTTTGGTAAGTACAGTGCTAACCTCCCCATTCTATCTCAGTCAACAATAGTTAGCTTTTTCAAAGGTTGTTATAAAGAGCACATCAAAAAGTTTACGTTGACTGGATTACAGTAGCAGGAATCTGTGAAGACTTTAATAGCAAACTCGTGAAGATGTGATGTATCATTGAGAACAGCTGTGAATTTCTGCATTTCATTGTTTGTGTCTAGGCTTCACTTGTGATCTATTGATAGTAACATTGACCGGTTCACCATCAGTGTAAGCGCAGTATCTAGATCAAACTCTTATGTTGTACATAGATAAACCACTTAGCTATTTAGTAATTCACATGCATTTTGACCAGCACCTTCAAGGTAAAAATAGCAAAAAATGTTTACACAGATTTTGTAAATGCAACAGTACAGATATCACTACACTTAGTAACTGTAAGCACTAAGCACACTGACTGTGTGGAGGCAGCAGTGACCTAGATACAATCTTCTCTCAAGATTTTTAAGTTCTCAAAGTACTGGGTTTTACCGGTATTGCTGTACTGTGTGCAGATAAATCATTGCTGATAGACTCAGTCACTTTTTAATTACTGGTCACACAATTGTGAGTGGTACTACCATAAATTCCATTGTTTTTTTTATTAATTTAATTATATCCATCATGTAAACATACTCCTTGATTGAATAAACCCAAATCTGTAAGATTTTTATCAATCATTTTAGGCAGAAAGCCCCTTTAGAAAATATATTCTCAGTTTCTCACTAGAAAACTGCAAGTACTGGTGTTAAGACCTTGAGAATGTCCTAACATGTCAGCTGTAAGTCTTTCTCATACTCAGCAGGAAAAGGAAAGACATGGACTTGAAACAGTGTTTAGCTGGAGTTTATTTAAATTACTTCAAAATGTTTATTCAAGAGAAGCTGTTATGATTTGGCCAGTAGGATTACAAAGAATAAATGATATAGAATGGGTCATTTGGCCCAACCCAACCATGGCAGCATGACCCACTGGAGACGGCAAATGTGAGTTACGGTGAACGAAAACCCTAATAAAACATCATTTGTGATTTTATATAAAAATAATGAGAGTTAATTAATTCCTTAATTCCCTGCAAGTGCTAAGAGTGAAAATAATTAAGCATCAAGGTTTCACCAGGAAAATGTAATTCAGAACTATTTCCAGTCTTGGTGTAATTAGCAAATAAAAGGGTGGATATAGTTGTCTGATTTACTTTACAGCAGAAATTTGTTTTACTTCTCTCATGGATAGAAGCAAAAGGCCGGAAGATGAGTGGTAGAAATGATTGGAGAAATTTTGACATTTAAAAATTTTTTTACCATCACCCAAAGATGAGAAATTGCTCACTGGAGTAATGTATAAGTCACCAGGCTCAAATGCAATAGGTCTCATGTTTTTAAAGGAAGCACGAGAAGGAAATCTCTGACTACAGGACCAATGTCAAAGATTTGGAGTGAAAAAAAGGTAGTCTTTATTTGTCACATCTACATTGAAACATACAATGAAATGCATCGTTTTCGTCAGTGACCAACACAGTCTGAGGATATGCTGGGGGCAGTCCACAAATGTTGCCAAGCTTCCAGCACCAACATAGCATGTTCTCCAATGACTAACCCTAATCCATATGTCTTTGGAATGTGGGGGGAAACCAGAGCACCCAGAGAAAGCCCATGCGGTCACAAGGAGAATGTACAAACTCTTTCTGGACAGTGGCAGGAATTGAAACCAGCTTGCTGGCACTGTAACTCCTACACTACAGTGCCACCCTGCATCAATCATTTCACCTTCGTTCAAAAACAAAGCAATAAAACAGTAATTACATGACAGTTAGTCTAACTTCGGCAATAACTAAGTTATTGTAAAGTATTCTAAGGAATAATACTTTCTGGCAACAGATTAATCCAAGACAGTCAGCAGAAATTCATTGAGAAAACAATGTTCTTGATTCGAATTTGATTTTTTAAAGGAATTAGCAAGAAAATGAATGAGAACAGTGAATTT
Organism: Hypanus sabinus; assembly: GCF_030144855.1. Classification (NCBI taxonomy): domain Eukaryota; kingdom Metazoa; phylum Chordata; class Chondrichthyes; order Myliobatiformes; family Dasyatidae; genus Hypanus; species Hypanus sabinus. Next base: position 60,259,069 of record NC_082711.1, on the reverse strand, counting down.
GATGTTGTCTATTTGGATATGAGCAACAATTCTTGCAAGGTCCCACCTACAGTAGCTATCTGATGAAAAAAGGTAATAACTCAAAATTGGTATAGTGTCAGGAGGAAGCAAAGGTTGATTTAACTGGGACTGAAAGGCAGCTACCTAGGTGGTTTCCTCAGGCTTGTTGCTTGGAGCCTTGCTTTTTGTTGCAGCAATTAATAACTTTGAGAGTAATGAAATATAATGGACAGAATTAAAGCATCTGCAGTGGACACAGAATTGGCTGCAGTGAGGAGGAAGACACTAGACTGCAGAGGACTGTGAGCCAATGTACTGTGGGGTTCAGTCAAGCTAGGCCTTATATAACACATAGCAAGATGTGGCAGGATATTGAGTCATGTGTGGCAACAGAGGACTATGAAGAGTACAGTCCCTTAAAGGTAATGTTCAGTCCTATAAGATGCTTAAAAAGGCACACCTGATCATACAGTAGAACAAAGAATCACAGAATGACTGTAAAACAGAAAGAGGCTGTTGGCTCGTTATGTCCACACACACTCTACCAGAGCAAATCACTAGTTCAACACATGGCCTTCTTTGGGAATGATCTCACAAGTCCTGATAAAGGGCTTTGGCCCAAAGCATCAACTGTTTACTCTTTTCTATAGATGCTGCCTGGCCTGCTGAGTTCATGCAGAACCTTGTGTGTGCTGCATTAACAACCTTCCCTTATGTTATCTTTCTCTGTATTCATTAGTCAGTTTCAGGTAAACTGTCTTCTCTCTGTCCCTTTTCTCCTCTGATCGTATAATTCTTCTTTATCCTATTTACTTCACCTTCTGTCCCCTCCTCCCACCTTTCCATCTGCCTGTCATTAATGCACTCCTCCCACTGGATTATCTCCCCTCTATTCCCATAGAGTCAGTGTGGACATGGTGGAGGATTACAAATACCTGGGGATACGAATTGACAATAAACTGGACTGGTCAAAGAACACTGAGGCTGTCTGCAAGAAGGGTCAGAGCCGTCTCTACTTCCTGAGGAGACTAAGATCCTTTAACATCTGCCGGACGATGCTGAGGATGTTTTACGAGTCTGTGGTGGCCAGTGCTATCATGTTTGCTGTTGTGTGCTGGGGCAGCAGGCTGAGGGTAGCAGACACCAACAGAATCAACAAACTCATTCGTAAGGCCAGTGATGTTGTGTGGGTGGAACTGGACTCTCTGACAGAGGTGTCTGAAAAGAAGATGCTGTCCAAATTGCATGCCATCTTGGACAATGTCTCCCATCCACTCCATAATGTACTGGTTAGGCACAGGAGTACATTCAGCCAGAGACTCATTCCACCGAGATGTAACACTGAGCATCATAGGAAGTCATTCCTGCCTGTGGCCATCAAACATTACAACTCCTCCCTCGGAGTGTCAGACACCCTGAGCCATTAGGCTGGTTCTGGACTTATTTCCACTTGGCATGATTAACTTATTATTTAATTATTTATGGTTTTATATTGCTATATTTCTTCACTATTCTTGGTTGGTACGGCTGTAATGAAACCCAGTTTCCCTCTGGATCAATAAAGTATGTCTGTCTGTCTGTCCATCTGCCCACCCCACCTCCCTTCTACAATTCCATGCTCCACCTTCTCATTTCCTATCACATTCCATCTTCTGCAGTCCTTTGTGGCTTCCACCCATCCCTCACTGTTTACACTCATCCCTTCTCCATCCTCCACCCTCCGTCACTATTTACACTCGTCCCTTCTCCATCCTCCACCCTCCATCATTATTTACACTCGTCCCTTCTCCATCCTCCACGCTCCATCACTATTTACACTCGTCCCTTCTCCATCCTCCACCCTCCGTCACTATTTACACTCGTCCCTTCTCCATCCTCCACCCTCCATCATTATTTACACTCGTCCCTTCTCCATCCTCCACGCTCCATCACTATTTACACTCGTCCCTTCTCCATCCTCCACCCTCCGTCACTATTTACACTCGTCCCTTCTCCATCCTCCACCCTCCATCACTATTTACACTCGTCCCTTCTTCATTCTCCACCCTCCATCACTATTTACACTGTTCCCTTCTCCATCCTCCACCCTCCGTCATTATTTACACTTGTCCCTTCTCCATCCTCCACCCTCCGTCATTATTTACACTTGTCCCTTCTCCATCCTCCACCCTCCGTCACTATTTACACTCGTCCCTTCTCCATCCTCCACCCTCCATCACTATTTACACTCGTCCCTTCTTCATTCTCCACCCTCCATCACTATTTACACTCGTCCCTTCTCCATCCTCCACCCTCCATCATTATTTACACTTGTCCCTTCTCCATCCTCCACCCTCCGTCATTATTTACACTCGTCCCTTCTCCATCCTCCACCCTCCATCACTATTTACACTCGTCCCTTCTCCATCCTCCACCCTCCATCACTATTTACACTCGTCCCTTCTCCATCCTCCACCCTCCATCACTATTTACACTCGTCCCTTCTTCATTCTCCACCTTCCATCACTATTTACACTCGTCCCTTCTCCATCCTCCACCCTCCATCACTATTTACACTCGTCCCTTCTCCATCCTCCACCCTCCATCACTATTTACACTCGTCCCTTCTCCATCCTCCACCCTCCATCACTATTTACACTCGTCCCTTCTCCATCCTCCACCCTCCATCACTATTTACACTGTTCCCTTCTCCATCCTCCACCCTCCATCACTATTTACACTCATCCCTTCTCCATCCTCCACCCTCCGTCATTATTTACACTCGTCCCTTCTCCATCCTCCACCCTCCATCACTATTTACACTGTTCCCTTCTCCATCCTCCACCCTCCATCACTATTTACACTGTTCCCTTCTCCATCCTCCACCCTCCATCACTATTTACACTCATCCCTTCTCCATCCTCCACCCTCCGTCATTATTTACACTCGTCCCTTCTCCATCCTCCACGCTCCATCACTATTTACACTCGTCCCTTCTCCATCCTCCACCCTCCATCACTATTTACACTCGTCCCTTCTCCATCCTCCACCCTCCATCACTATTTACACTCGTCCCTTCTCCATCCTCCACGCTCCATCACTATTTACACTCGTCCCTTCTCCATCCTCCACCCTCCATCACTATTTACACTCGTCCCTTCTCCATCCTCCACCCTCCATCACTATTTACACTCGTCCCTTCTCCATCCTCCACCCTCCATCACTATTTACACTCGTCCCTTCTCCATCCTCCACCCTCCGTCACTATTTACACTCGTCCCTTCTTCATTCTCCACCCTCCGTCACTATTTACACTCATCCCTTCTCCATCCTCCACCCTCCATCACTATTTACACTCGTCCCTTCTTCATCCTCCACCCTCCATCACTATTTACACTCGTCCCTTCTTCATTCTCCACCCTCCATCACTATTTACACTCGTCCCTTCTCCATCCTCCACCCTCCATCACTATTTACACTCGTCCCTTCTCCATCCTCCACCCTCCATCACTATTTACACTCATCCCTTCTCCATCCTCCACCCTCCGTCATTATTTACACTCGTCCCTTCTCCATCCTCCACGCTCCATCACTATTTACACTCGTCCCTTCTCCATCCTCCACCCTCCATCACTATTTACACTCGTCCCTTCTTCATTCTCCACCCTCCATCACTATTTACACTCGTCCCTTCTCCATCCTCCACCCTCCATCACTATTTACACTCGTCCCTTCTCCATCCTCCACCCTCCGTCACTATTTACACTCGTCCCTTCTCCATCCTCCACCCTCCATCACTATTTACACTCGTCCCTTCTCCATCCTCCACCCTCCATCACTATTTACACTCGTCCCTTCTCCATCCTCCACCCTCCATCACTATTTACACTTGTCCCTTCTCCATCCTCCACCCTCCATCACTATTTACACTCGTCCCTTCTCCATCCTCCACCCTCCATCACTATTTACACTCGTCCCTTCTTCATCCTCCACCCTCCATCACTATTTACACTCGTCCCTTCTTCATTCTCCACCCTCCATCACTATTTACACTCGTCCCTTCTCCATCCTCCACCCTCCATCACTATTTACACTCGTCCCTTCTCCATCCTCCACCCTCCGTCACTATTTACACTCGTCCCTTCTCCATCCTCCACCCTCCATCACTATTTACACTTGTCCCTTCTCCATCCTCCACCCTCCATCACTATTTACACTCGTCCCTTCTCCATCCTCCACCCTCCGTCATTATTTACACTCGTCCCTTCTCCATCCTCCACGCTCCATCACTATTTACACTCGTCCCTTCTCCATCCTCCACCCTCCATCACTATTTACACTGTTCCCTTCTCCATCCTCCACCCTCCGTCACTATTTACACTCGTCCCTTCTCCATCCTCCACCCTCCATCACTATTTACACTCGTCCCTTCTCCATCCTCCACCCTCCATCACTATTTACACTCGTCCCTTCTCCATCCTCCACCCTCCGTCACTATTTACACTCGTCCCTTCTCCATCCTCCATCCACCATCACTATTTACACTCGTCCCTTCTCCATCCTCCACCCTCCGTCACTATTTACACTCGTCCCTTCTCCATCCTCCACCCTCCGTCACTACTTACACTCGTCCCTTCATCATTCTCCACCCTCCATCACTATTTACACTCGTCCCTTCTCCATCCTCCACCCTCCATCACTATTTACACTCGTCCCTTCTCCATCCTCCACCCTCCATCACTATTTACACTGTTCCCTTCTCCATCCTCCACCCTCCATCACTATTTACACTCATCCCTTCTCCATCCTCCACCCTCCATCACTATTTACACTCGTCCCTTCTCCATCCTCCACCCTCCATCACTATTTACACTCGTCCCTTCTCCATCCTCCACCCTCCATCACTATTTACACTCATCCCTTCTCCATCCTCCACCCTCCGTCACTATTTACACTCGTCCCTTCTCCATCCTCCACCCTCCATCACTATTTACACTCGTCCCTTCTCCATCCTCCACCCTCCATCACTATTTACACTCATCCCTTCTCCATCCTCCACCCTCCGTCACTATTTACACTCGTCCCTTCTCCATCCTCCACCCTCCATCACTATTTACACTCGTCCCTTCTCCATCCTCCACCCTCCATCACTATTTACACTCATCCCTTCTCCATCCTCCACCCTCCGTCACTATTTACACTCATCCCTTCTCCATCCTCCACCCTCCATCACTATTTACACTCATCCCTTCTCCATCCTCCACCCTCCATCACTACTTACACTCGTCCCTTCTCCATCCTCCACCCTCCGTCACTATTTACACTGTTCCCTTCTTCATCCTCCACCCTCCATCACTATTTACACTTGTCCCTTCTCCATCCTCCACCCTCCGTCACTATTTACACTCGTCCCTTCTCCATCCTCCACCCTCCATCACTACTTACACTCGTCCCTTCTTCATTCTCCACCCTCCATCACTATTTACACTGTTCCCTTCTCCATCCTCCACCCTCTGTCATTATTTACACTCGTCCCTTCTCCATCCTCCACCCTCCATCACTACTTACACTTGTCCCTTCTCCATCCTCCACCCTCCATCACTATTTACACTGTTCCCTTCTCCATCCTCCACCCTCTGTCATTATTTACACTCGTCCCTTCTCCATCCTCCACCCTCCATCACTACTTACACTTGTCCCTTCTCCATCCTCCACCCTCCATCACTACTTACACTTGTCCCTTCTCCATCCTCCACCCTCCATCACTATTTACATTGTTCCCTTCTCCATCCTCCATCCTCTGTCACTATTTACACTGTTCCCTTCTCCATCCTCCACCCTCCATCACTATTTACACTCGTCCCTTCTCCATCCTCCACCCTCCATCACTATTTACACTCGTCCCTTCTCCATCCTCCATCCTCTGTCACTATTTACACTCATCCTCTCTCTATCTACCGGTCACCTATCACTTACCAGCTCTTTTCCACCTCTTACCCTCCACTCATTATAGAGGTGATTTCCCCTCTACTTTTCAGTCCAGCTGAAAAGTCTTGAATGGAAACATCATATGTCTGTTTCCCCCACAGATGCTGCCTGGCTTGCTGAGATATTCCAGCACTTTGTTTGTGGTACTACATTTTAACAGTATTTCATATTTACTTAAATAAGAACCTACAGTTTTGTGAACCTATGCAGCACAGACATAATGGGCTGAATGGCTTCCTTCTGTTGAAACATATTCCCTGGTCTTGCTCAGTGATTGTTTAAGGAAGGCACTTGCACTTGTGACGTGATGAGTCAGACTCATTTTGATAGAATGTACAAGATTACTTGGGTTCCTCCTTATCCCCCAATCTATGTACATCATTCCCTGAATCCTGTATCTAAGCTAGTGGAGGAGGTGTCCTCTCGTGTTAATGCTTTGTTAATTCTGGTCGTCCTTCAGAAGCTAACATTGGAGTCTGTCAATCAAACTCACTTATCGTCCTTCCAGTAAGATGGCAGTGTGCTCAGATGCAGCGGTCACTCCAGGTCCAGTCAGACATATATTTGTTTGTCTTGAAAGTCGTTTTTCCAATCTCAAGTCACTTCTGGATACTAAGGACATCTAGTACTCCAGGACAATCCCATCAGCGAGTTGCTCCATAGCAACTGAGCTGGACTTACTGCGTATCGTTGTTAAGTTGTCACCTGGAATTGTGGTGTGCTATTGTGCCTAGAGGTGCAAATGATTGTCTTGGGTGTTTTTATTGTGATTGCACTGAATACTGCAAGTCCAGTTGGTGAGACCGACGGTGAGGGAGCTGCATTGCCTCAGTTGTGGTGAGGACTAAGCTTGGGCCACAGGTTCGCCTTTTGCAGTCCACAGGGAGGAGACACCGAGGAAGTGTGAGAGAGGCCTCTGTGGGTGTGCTGGTATTGAATCTGGGTTGGGGTCTGACCCCCTCCTGTTGGTGCTGTACTCCAGTGATTGCTCAGTGCTGCTCTCCAGTGTTCACTCAGTGGAAGAACAAGCCTGACCAGGACAACTTCCCATGCCATACCAGTTATTCCACTCCAGGACTTGGGCTAGATTTTTTTTTCTTTGGGACAGTACGCATTTCTACAATTGTAACCATGTGCTGTAGGCAGTGTCCTCTATGCTGTTGGTAATGTACTTTGCACCTTGGCCACAGAGGAATGTTGTTTCCTTTGGCCATACACATGAGGTTGAATGATAGTTAAAGTTGAATTTGAGATTTTCCCTATTTCCCTGCAAGGTGATTTCTCTCTGTAGCATTGCACAACTGAGTCTGGCACTCAAGAAAACCGACCTTTCACCTTGTTCAGCTCCCACAACAGCAGCTTTGTGCTTTGCTTGTTTTTAGAGGAGTTTGGTTTGCTGGAGCAGAAATCATGATGAACACCAATGATCAAATACAGCAGGCACTGATACTGCCAACACTGTAAGGATGAAACCTAGTTGATTATTGAAGGCAACACTCCATGTATTTGTTTGTGTTTTCTCTCAGGAGCAGGCCCGAATTGGAATCAGAATCAGGTTTATTGTCACCGACATAAGTTATGAACTTTGCTATTTTATGGCCGCAGTGCAATGTAAGCATACCAAATTACTATAAAGCATGGGGGTGTAGCGGCTAACATAGCACCTGCTACCGGAGTTCAATTCCTGATGCTGTCTATGAGGAGTTACTTTCACACACAATTAGTATGGGTTGGTAAGTTACGGACTCACTAAGTTGATGCCGGAAGCACGGTGACGCCTGCGGGCTGACTCCAGCACGTCATCGGACTGTGCCGGCTGTTGACACAAACCCATGTTTCGATAAATAAAGCTAAACTTTATTGCAATAAGTAAATAAATAAGTGGAATGGGGGCGGGGGGTCAAGTTCATGGACCATTCAGAAATCTAATGGGAGAAGCTGTTCCTTTTCAGGATTCTTTACCTCCTCCTCGATGGTGGTAATGAGAAGAGGTCATGTCCCAGATGGTGAGGGTCCTTAATGGTGCCTTCTTGAACCACTGCCTTTTGAAGGTGTCTTCAGTGGTGGGGAGTCCTATGCCTGTGATGGAGCTGGCTGAGTCTACAAGCCTCTTCTCATCCTTAGTGCCTCCTTACCTGACAATGATGGAACCAGTCAGAAGTCAAGAATCCACTTGCAAGGGAAAGTGCAGAGGCCCAGGTTTTGAAGCTTGTTGATTAGTTCTGATGGGATGATGATGTTGAAGGCTGAGCTGTAGTTGATAAACAGCAGCCTGATGTAGGCATTGCAGTCACCCAGGTGGTCCTCGGCTGAGTGGACTGCCAGTGAGACTGTGTCCGCTGTAGACCTGTTATTCTGTTCGGCAACTTGCAAGTAGGTCCAGGTCCTTGCTCAGGCAGGCATTAATTCTGGCCATAACCAACCTCTCAAAAAGTTCACCATGGTAGAAGTGAGTGCTACCAGGTGGTAGTCAATGAAGCAGTTCATCCTGATCGTCTTGGGCACCGGTATGACTGATGACCTTTTAGATCAGGTGGGAACCTCCAGCTGCCTCAGTGAGAGGTAGATGTCCTCAACACTCCAGCCTGATGGTTTGCACAAGTTTTCAGTGCCCTACCAGATCACCAAGGCCTGATGCCTCTTGAAGCACATTCTGACATTGACCTCCAAGACAGGGATTACAGGGTCACAGGATACTGTGGAGATTCACACAGGTGTAGTTTTATCCTCCCTTTCAAAGAATGCATAAAAGGTGTTGATGCCATCAGGGAGTGAACTATCACTGCCAATTAAGCTGTTAGGTCTCACCTTATAGGAAGTAATGGTGTTCAAACCCTGATACGGCTGACATCCGTTCAGTTGTGTGTCTGACTTAACACAGATTTTCATTTCAGCTGTGGATGCCAAGTCATTGGTGGATTCTGGATTGATAAAGGGGTTAAAGGTTTCAGGGAGAAGGCAGTAGAATGTGGTAAAAGAAAAGTCAGCTGTGGTTGACTGGTAGAGTGGACCGATGGGCTTATTGGTCTAATTTTATCTTACGGTTTTATCGTATTTTGTGCAGTATCCTAAGGTAGTACTGGGCAGATGGTTCAAGATAAAAAATAATCAAATAAATGAAAGCAAACCTACAAAATCTTGCTGGCAAACATGGCCATTCAATTCAAACCCTCACACAAACCATAGCATGAAGGTGGCCATCACAAGAACCAGAAGCAAATCCGGAAAGTGTGAACCGATTCAATTATAGCACTCTGAAAGTAGTAATGAAGTATTGTGACACAAATGACCTTGCAGAGTATGGGGAAAGGGTGTGTGATGGAACTGGTAGTGTTGTGCTTTCATAGACCCAGTACTGACTTGACCGACCTAAATTTATGTGGGGCAACCTTATTGTGATTTTGTGCCCTGGTACAGCATACATTGCTGTTGGCAGATGGCTATCTTTAAAACTCCCTGGATACATAATTATTGTAACACATCAGACCAGGCAGTGTAACATAGTGGTTAAGTTACTGGACTAAATTCCAGATCAGGAACATCAACTTAGAATTCAAATTCGTAATTAAATACATCTGAAATAATAAAATCAATTATTAGTAATGCTGTTAAATCTTTGAGGTTGAAGAAATAGATGGGGCTTTATGACAGTGTCCTTCAGGAGCAAAATGGGCTGCTCCTCATAGCCTACATAGACAACGCACATTACTGGTGCCTGGAACAGCTTTGTAGAGCAGTGTATGTGCTTAAAGATGTATAGTGCTGATCGATACAAAGGAAAAGTCACAATCTTTTTGAAGTAGTGGTATGGAATATTCTGTTAAAAATATAGTTTGAGCCTCAGTGGTTTGTCAACTCACAATAGCTGCAGTCCCTCACTTGCTTCCCTGAACACCCCAGGATCCACCTTGTCAGGATGTATCCAGCGTAATGAATTTAAAGGCCTCCAATACCTACTCCTTTGTAACGTTGATGTGCTTCATGACATCACTGTCCCCTCTCTGATCTCAGTAGCTACCATGTCCTTCTTCACAGTAAATGTGGACGAGAAGTGTCCAGATAAGACTCGGTCCATTTAGGAACCGACTCTCCCCCTGGTTAGTATTTTAATCTTAATATACATGTTTTAAGATTCCTCTTTTTCTTACCTCTCAGGGATATCTCATGGTTCTTAGTGTTCTCCTAATTTCCTTGATGAGCGTACTTTTACATCCCTTGTACTCCACAAGAGTTTTCTTGATCCCAGCTGCCTATTCCTGCCACAAGCTCCCTTTTCCCTGATCAAACGTTCTCATAAAATAAGACTCTCTAATGGGAACCTTCACTCTGACCGGAACATGCTGGCCCTGAATTTTTCATACATACTTCTTTAGAGATACAATGTAAAATAGACCCTCCCGGCCCAACGTGTAGCACCACCCAGCAACCCACCTATTTAATCCTAGCCTAATCACAGGGCAATTTACAATGAGCAATTAACCTACTAACAACTACGTCTTTGGATTACCGGAAGAACCCGGAGCACCTGGAAGAAAGTCACATGGTCTTGGGGAGAACACACCCAAGCCCATAGAATGAACATCAACAGTTTTATTTCACTTTTAAAAAGCCTCCCACTTGGCAGTGGTCTTTTTACCTACAAAAAGTCTCTCCCAATCAACTTCTGTAAATAGTCTGTTGCAATCAAAATGAGTGTTAAGTTACTCCATGACGATCTTGAAGCTAATAGAATTATGATTGCTGATCCCAAAGTGCTCCCGCACTGACAAATTCTGTCCCATCTAATCTGCTAGCATCAGGGCAGTGCCAGTCAATATTCAGGAAGTTTAAATCACTTGCTATTTTTACATCTACAACATATGAGATCATACTCAGATTTATTGTCACTACAAATGGCATGAAATGTATTGGTTTGTGGCATTGGTACTCTGTAAAGACATAAAATTACTATAACTTGCAAACTGAAATAAGTAGTGCAAAGAAAAAGTAATGAGGTAGTGTTCCTGAGTTCACGAATGTCTGAATTACGATGGTGAAAGGGAAGAAGCTGATTCTGAGTTGTTCAGTGTGGGACTTCGGGTTCCTGAATCTCCTCCATGTTGGTAGTAATGAGAGGGGATATGTCCCAGATAGTGAACTACCTAAATCATGCTCTCTACTGAGGGGCCTATAGTACAATCCCATTTAAGTGATCACTTCATTTTTATTTCTAAGTTCTTCCCACGTGGCCTTGCTGGACCATTCACCATCCCCTCCACCCCAGGATATTCTCACTAAGCACTGCTGCGATGTTCTCCCTAAACAACGGTGCAACCCCATCCCCTCCTCTCTTACCTTCACCTCTAACAGACCAGAAGCATCAGCAGCCCAAAACACTGAGCTGCCTGCCCTGCCCTCCGACAACCATGTTTCTGTAATGCCTGTCATATCACAATCCTACATACTAATATTTGCTCTGAGTTCTTCTCCCTTACTGGTGATGTGCCATGCATTAAAATAAACATAGTTTACCTAATCAGACATTTCCTGCACCCTGTCCTCTTCCTGACCAGTCTGCCTTCTGGTCTTACTCGCCTTAACCTCTACGTTTGTCTCAACTTTCTCTCTTTTTTCCTCCTGGTATGACAATATTGGCTATTGGTAATGTTGTTGTTACTCTCTGACTTAAAAAGGACTTGTCAATAAATACTTCCACAAAAGCAACCAAACCTTCTGACTTTAATGAATCTGCCAATCAAACCCAATTTTTAAAAAAAATCTAAAAGATAGCTGTACTTAAATTGAATGTCAAAGTCATCTAGAATGCGGGAATTGAAAAAAGAAACAGCAGGCTAAATCTTGGTGCAAAACTATCTGATATTGACCTGGAACTATCTTCTCTCTGTAACAGCTGGAAAACAGCTCCAAGCCTTTCTTCAGTTCCTCCTTTTGTATTTCTTTAACCATTATCAATAGCCATTGTTATTCCTCTGCCATCTCCTTCTTCCACTAGTAGAAATTCTACAGTGAAAGTTCAAGAAAAGTGCACCCAATTTATTAACATTCTTTGCATTTTGTGCACAAGTTATATTAATGTCTTTTCCCATGTCATTTTCCTTTATTATTGTTATGTTGTTGATTTCTAATCTTGAATTTGTGACTTTTAATTATTTTGCTTATGAAGGGAGCGAATGAGTTGCCTGCTGCTAGTTAACATTAAGAGCCATGTGCAATTTAGATTTGTTTTATGCTGAGTCCTAGAATGATCCTGTACTCGATTCAACCTGGCACATCCTTACTATTAGCCATTAAAATGGTTAGTTTCTGTTCCAAGCTACCATTGTACTATTGTATGTATTTGTGTTACTTGATCACAATTTCCACAACTTGGATCAGAACTCTATTCTCTGCTGGAAGACTGGACACTGTTCAAAACATCATCATTTTTTTTTTGTAGAAAAAAAGATAGAGCCATCCTGGGTAATTACAGATCATTTACTTTAGCATCATTGGTAAAGAAATTTTTAAATATTTAATTAAAGATCAAATTGCTAAGCATCTAGGTGTGAAGGAAATAATTAAAAGCAAGCAACGGGGGCTCTGGAAATAAGGATCATGCATGAGTGAGTTTATTAGAATTACCTGAGGAGGTCATGAATCTGGTGGAGAAGGGGAAATTCAGCTGTGCATAGAACATAAATTGCTTTCAGAAGCCTTTGATAAGGTACTCTGCAGGACATTATTGGAGAACATCGAACAGTTTAGATACAGGCGACAGGCTAGAATTTAGGGTAGGGAGTAAGCAAGTTAAGTTTAATTTCTTTGGCGGTTGGAAGTGGTAGTGTGATCACATGTAATTCATTTCTGAGTATTTCTCTTCACCCTGGGATGACAGCTTAAGTGTTGGACTAGAGACTCAGATATCAAAATTTTCTTTTGCTAATACAACAGACAGCATTCTGAAAACCAAAGAAAGCTGGAAGGAAATAATGACATAGTGGTGCTACAAGGTTTTAAACATTGCTCTGTTTACCAGGAGGCCTTCTCGATCGCTCTGCAGTTTGATGGTGTAAATCATGGTGTAAACTATTTAAAAGAATGGGACGTATGAAATCTGTCACCTTCTTTCTAGGTTCCACCATCAAGCATTAAGAAATAATCTCCTGTCAATAGAGCAAATAATAGAACAATCAAAATGCCCTTTGGTGAGCTATAGAACATGAAGAATATGCCCCAGGATGCAGCTCTAAAAATAAATAATATTGAATGTATAGCAAGGGCAAGTTTTGACTTTCGGTGTTCAATGTTCCCAATCATCATCAATACCCGTGCACCACAAGATGCCTAAAACAAGGCCCAAGCTTGTCTGTACAAGATTAATGGATGTGAATTTGTGTCAAGTTTGCCAATTTGTAATATAGAATGGGCAGCAGTCTGAGAAACTAGATGACTAAGTAGAGTGAGTTGTTAGCAGAAGACAGATACAACATCTCTTAGTGTTGTCACGTTCACAATTCTTGACATAAACAAACTGAATTCTAGCATAAGCAACCCTTCCTAAAACTGAATACAGGACAATGTGACTTTCTTAATCTGAACACAGAACAACTGGAGACTTAAATAGTAATGTTATAAAGTCAAGTTTATTGTCATATACACAAGTACATATACGTAAAGGTACAATGAAAAACAACTGAAGCAGCATTACATAGCATCATGTAAACAGCATTCATAAAAAAAACAAATTATACACAGACTTTACAAGAATGCAATTAAAGCAAAAAAGATTATAGTGATTAAAGTGTTGCTGATTGTGCTAGGATTATGTGGGTTGGTTCAAGAACTCAAAGGTTGAAAGGGAGTTCAAGTTCACGTTTAATTGCCATTTTGCCATTGATGAATACAGACAAACGGAACCTCATTGCTCTGAGGCAAAATACTGTACCAACAGTCATACACAGACAAGGCACAGTTAGTACATAAAAGATAGAAAGCTATAAGACAGATATAAGATGGATATCAGTAAAATACAGTCACACGAAAAAATGTAGTCGAAGACTCAGAGTCCAGGGACGTTGCAGCAGTCTGCAATTCGAACACGATACGGCTTGTCTTCTGCCGAAAGAACACTAGGGGGCAGCACTGGCTCCAAGCTTGGATGCTGCACCACACCACCCCGGCACTCCTGTGGAAAGCACCATCTCCAATGCCTCCCTCCTAGGTGGCTATAAACAGGTGACACTGTAGCTTGAGACCTAGTTCTCGCTAAGACCAAGGCCACGCAGTTCCCCTGCAGTCCGCCAATAAGCCAGTGTATCAGACTTGCAGCATTCCACATTAACAATATCCAACAAGGTCTTGTGATCATGAGAATAGTAACTAAGACGATCACTCACTGTTCAAATACACACCGCCTTCGCACAGCTGGTTGTGGACTACAGGTGGAATGCAATCAGGCTAATCCCTATTGACATCAATGGATCTGGGGATGAGCTTGCGAACAGCTTTAAGTTCCTCAGCATAAACATCACCGAGGATCTCACGTGATCTATACATACTGGCTGTGTGGTGAATAAGGCACAACTGCGCCCCTTACACCACAGACATTTCAAGAAGTTTGGTGTGGGCCCCCCATATCCTTAGAACTTTCTATAGGGGTACAATTGAGAGCATCCTGACTGGCTGCGTCACTGTCTGGTATGGGAACTGTACTTCCCTCAATCGCAGGACTCTGTAGAGAGCAGTGTGGACAGCTTAGTGCATCCGTGGATGTGAACTTCCCACTATTCATGACATTTACAAAGACAGGTGTGTAAAAAGGGCCCGAAGGATCATTGGGGACCTTTTTACCCAACCACAAACTGTTCCAGCTACTACCATCCAATAAACAGTACCGCAATATAAAAGCCAGGACCACAGGCTTTGGGACAGCTTCTTCCACCAAGGCCATCAGACTGATTAATTCATGCTGACACAGCTGGTTTTCTATGTTATATTGATTGTCCTGTTGTACATACTATTTATTATAAATTACTATAAATTGCACATTTAGATGGAGATGTGACATAAAGAATTTTACTCCTCAGGTTTATGAAGATGTAAGTAATAAAGTCAATTCAATTTACAAGGTCTCTTCCAATTCCTCTCTGATGTAGGCAGAAGCTTGACTTGCACTAAGTGAAGTTCCTTCAGTTTCCCCACCAATAAGCAACTTGTTGACGGGGTAAATTGCAGTCCTTAATGTCTAGCAGGATCTTGTGATTGTAATAACTATGTTAAAAGAAGGCAATAACACTTTTGGTTGATCCTGTAGAAGCCACTGCGATGGAGCATGCCAAGCTCTTACAATAAGTAGCTGTTCTTGAAACAAGTGGTGTGGGACTTCAGGCTTCTGGATCTTCTGTCTGATTTTAACTGCCAGAAGATGGCTGGCCCAGCTGGTGGGGATCTTTAATGATGGCTGCACAGTCAGTGTTGAAAATGGAGAAGGTCTGACTGATTGGACATCTTCACAGGATTAACATTTGATGCAAAACTTTTGTAGCCTTCATTTCCACGAGGTGTGCTTAAGAGCACAATCCTGAACTAATCATCTTGTTGATCAACGTGCTCTGCCATGCCTTGTCAGATTTTCTGTGTATTCTGCTCCGGTCATGTTCTAAAATAAACGTTTTGCACAAATCAACCATTATCCATGTCAGAACTGAAATTTATACCGTAAGGCCACAATGCATAGGAGCAGATGTAGGCCATTCAGCCCATCAAGTCTGCTCCACCAATCAATCATAGCAGATTTATGTTTTTTTCAACCCCATTCTCCTGTACTCTCCCCATAATCTTATTAATGAAGAACTAATCAACTCCCACTTTACATATACCTAGTGACTTGGCCTTTGTTATGGTTGTGGAGAAGATGATAAGGGAATCAGTGAACAGTGGCAGGTTATTGATTCCAAGCTGTAAGTGTATAAAGCATTTGGCCAAATTCCATTACACCAATGAATTATCAGCAATTTACAGTCTTTCCTGCCTCCACCAGAAATGGGCATATCAACTCTACTACTCTTTAATAGTAGTCCTCTACTACTAAACTTTTCCCTTATAATATGAGCAGTTGCTGAACAGGACAATGTTAGTAAGTGAAAGGCATAACGATAGAATGAATGCATGGAATCTCTGGAGGTAGTAGTCTGGGAACTTTGCACCTTTTGTTTATAATCACAAGATGGATGGTGGGGGTGGGGTGGGGTAGACAAAAGTCCTGTGCCATTCATCTAGCTATGCCCAAAACTATCATGACCATTTTTATAAATGACCTGGATAAGGAAGTGGAGGGAGGGGTCAGTAAATTTGCTGATGACACCAAGTTTGGGGGTGTTGTAGATAGTGTGGAGGGCTGTCAGCGGTTACAGTGGGACACTGACAGGATGCGAAACTGGGCTGAGAAGTGGCAGATGGAGTTTAACCCAGATAAGTGTGAAGTGGTTCATTTTGGTAGGCCAAATATGATGGCAGAATATTGTATTAATGGTAAGACTCTTGGCAGCATGGAAGATCAGAGGGATCTTGTGGTCCAAGTCCATAGAACACTCAAAGCTGCTGTACAGGTTGACTATATGACTAGGAAGGCATACGGGGTATTGGCCCTCATCAACCATGGGAGAGCCGAGAGGTAATATTACAGCTATATAGGACCCCGGTCAGACCCCACTTGCAGCTCTGTGCTCAGTTCTGGTCACCTCATGATGCACCGTCAATAACTCTCTGAAACGTGAGGCGAGATATAGGCTTTTATTGACTGGAAGAAAGAACAAGCAGCAATTGACCGCCACACTGCATCCTGGAGACTGAGGTCGGGGCTGTGTCTCCAATCGCCTTTATACCGGGGTCTGTGGGAGGAGCCACAGGAGCAGTCAGCAGGGGGGTGGGGGCGTGTCCAGACAGGTATATGTAGTTCACCACACCTCACTACAGGAAGGATGTGGAAACTATAGAAAGGATGCAGAGAAGATTTACAAGGATGTTGTCTGGATTGGGGAGCATGCCTTATGAGAATATGTTGAGTGATCTCGGCCTTTTCTCCTTCGAGTGAGGGAGGATGAGAGGTGACCTGATAGAGGTGTACAAGATGATGAGAGGCATTAATTGTGTGGATAGTCAGAGGCTTTTCCCCAGTGCTGGAATGGCTATCACGAGAGTGCACAGGTTTAAGGTGTTTGGAAGTAGGTACAGAGGAGATGTCAGGGTTAAGTTTTTTTATGTAGAGAGTGGTAAGTGTGTGGAATGGGGTATTTTAAGAAACTCTTGAATAGGTACACGGAGCTTAGAAAAATAGAGGGCTATGCATAACCTTAGGTAATTTCTAAAGTAAGTACATGTTCAGCATAGCATTGTGGACCAAAGGGCCTGTATTGTGCTGTAGGTTTTCTATGTTCTACGTTTTAAGAACTATCACAAGTAGTTCCCCATTCCTTTGTCCTATGCACTTTCTACAGAATGAACACTCCTTGTCTGCTACTATAGGAATGTCACAGTCGGTGCATTTTATTAATGCAGGATATCAAATTCAGCCATCATTCCTTGCACCGAAATGCCATGAAAAAATACCCAACCAGTCGTTATTTAAACATCTTTAACTTAAACTAACATACCGTCAATCTGTGTTGACAGAAAATGGGCTCGGTAACGCTTTAACCCATCTCTCGATAAAATCTGTGTAAATTCCAGAATCTATTAACCTGGTGATGTGAGTGACTGTAGCGGTGTGCTACACGCAGCGCTAAAATTACGACACGGAGTCGGTAACTGCAGTCGAAGGAAAAAACTTTATTCGAAAACTTCAGCCTCACTTTTAAGCCTCTGTCAACCGGCCCCCCATGGCGCAGAGGCTCCAAAGCTCTGTGCTCGCAAACCCCCGTAGGCTATCTAATTGTGAGTCGGTTCGGATACGCTAGGAAATGGGTCGCCACATAACCCCCCCCCCCCCAGAACCGGCGATACACCCCCCAATGTCCACAGTCTGGGCCAGAACCTGCTTGGGAGGTCGGCCTCTGCGCCGAGGCGCCGGAAACTCGGCCGGCTGCGGCAGGTCCACATGGGCCGGTTTGAGGCGGTCCACCGTGAAAACCTCCTCTTTCCCCCCAACGTCCAGCACGAACGTGGACCCGTTGTTCCGGAGCACCATAAATGGCCCCTCGTATGGCCGCTGCAGCGGTGGCCGATGCCCGCCCCTTCGTACAAACACAAACTTACAGTTCTGTAGGTCTTTGGGTACGCAGGTCGGGTGCTGCCCATGCTGTGAAGTGGGTATGGGGGCCAGGTTACCGAGCTTCTCACGTAGTCTGCCCAGGACTGCTGCGGGTTCTTCCTCTTGCCCCCTTGGGGCTGGTAGGAACTCCCCGGGGACGACCAGGGGCGCGCCGTATACCAACTCGGCCGACGAGGCGTGCAGGTCGTCCTTGGGCGCTGTGCGGATGCCGAGTAGGACCCAGGGAAGCTCGTCCGCCCAGTTGGCTCCTCACAGGCGGGCCATGAGGGCCGACTTCAGGTGATGGTGGAAACGCTCCACTAGCCCATTCGACTGTGGGTGGTAGGCAGTTGTGTGGTGCAGCTGAGTCCCCAAAAGGCTGGCCATAGCTGACCACAGGCTGGAGGTGAACTGGGCGCCTCTGTCGGAGGTAATGTGGGCCGGGACACCAAAGCGAGATATCCAGGTGGCGATCAGGGCTCGGGCGCAAGATTCGGAGGTGGTGTCGGTGAGCGGGACCGCCTCTGGCCATCTTGTGAACCGGTCCACGATAGTCAGGAGGTGCCGCGCTCCGCGCGACACTGGCAGGGGGCCCACGATATCCACATGAATGTGGTCGAAACGCCGGTGGGCGGGATGGAACTGCTGCGGTGGGGCTTTGGTGTGCCGTTGCACCTTGGCCGTCTGGCAGTGCATGCACGTTCTGGCCCATTCACTGACCTGTTTGCGGAGTCCGTGCCAAACGAACCTGCTGGAAACCATCCGGACAGTTGTCCGGATGGAGGGATGCGCCAAGTTATGAATGGAGTCGAAAACGCGGCGCCGCCATGCTGTCGGGACGACTGGACGGGGCTGGCCGGTGGCGACGTCACAGAGTACGGTCCTCTCACCTGGGCCCATGGGGAGGTCCTGGAGCTGCAGACCGGAGACTGCGGTTCTGTAACTCAGAATCTCCTCATCCGCCTGCTGCGCCTCTGCCAGTGCTTCAAAGTCTACCCCTTGGGAAAGGGCATGAACGGTAGGGCGAGAGAGCGCATCCGCCACGACATTGTCCTTACCCGAGACGTGCCGGACATCCGTCGTGTATTCAGAGATGTAGGACAGGTGGCGTTGCTGGCGGGACGACCAGGGGTCGGACGCTTTCGTAAACGCAAAGGTAAGCAGTTTGTGGTCCGTGAACGCGGTGAAGGGCCGACCTTCTAGGAAGTACCTGAAATGCCGGATTGCCAGGTAGAGCGCCAACAGTTCCCGGTCGAAAGCACTGTACTTGAGCTCGGGTGGCTGCAGGTGTTTGCTGAAAAACGCCAGGGGTTGCCAGCTACCTGCGATGAGTTGCTCCAGCATCCCACCGACTGCCGTGTTAGATGCGTCCACTGTGAGGGCGGTAGGGGCGTCCATTCTGGGATGTACTAGCATTGCGGCGTTCGCCAAAGCTTCCTTCGTTTGAACAAAAGCGGTGGCGGACTCCTCGTCCCAGGTAATGTCCTTGCTCGGACCCGACATCAGGGCGAACAGGGGGCGCATGATCCGGGCAGCTGAAGGGAGGAAGCGACGGTAGAAATTGACCATACCTACGAATTCCTGAAGGCCTTTGATCGTGGTGGGTCGGGGGAAGTGGCGGACCACATCTACCTTAGCGGGCAGAGGGGTTGCCCCGTCTTTAGTAATCCTGTGGCCCAGGAAGTCAATGGTATCGAGTCCGAACTGGCATTTGGCGGTGTTGATTGTAAGACAGTACTCACTCAGTCGGGCGCAGAGTTGACGGAGGTGGGACAGATGCTCCTGACGACTGCCGCTGGCTATGAGGATGTCATCCAAATAGATGAACGCGAAGTCCAGGTCCCGTCCCACCGCGTCCATTAACCGCTGGAATGTCTGTGTGGCATTCTTCAGGCCGAACGGCATGCGGAGGAACTCGAAAAGGCCAAACGGAGTGATGAGAGCCGTTTTGGGGACGTCGTCAGGATGCATCGGGATTTGATGGTATCCCCGGACGAGGTCCACCTTGGAGAAGATCCGTGCGCCGTGCAGGTTTGCTGCAAAGTCCTGAATGTGTGGCACAAGGTAGCGGTCCGGTGTGGTAGCCTCGTTCAGCCTGCGGTAGTCGCCGCACGGTCTCCAGCCCCCCGTCGCTTTGGGCACCATGTGCAGGGGGGAGGCCCATGGGCTGTCGGACCGCCGGATGATCCCCAATTCCTCCATCCCCTGGAACTCCTCCTTCGCCAGTCGGAGCTTGTCCGGGGGAAGCCGCCGAGCACGGGCATGGAGGGGTGGTCCCTGGGTCGGGATGTGGTGCTGTACGCCATGCCTGGGCATGGCCGCTGTGAACTGCGGTGCCAGAACCGATGGGAACTCCACCAGGACCCTGGTGAAGTCGTTGTCGGACAGCGTGATGGAGCCGAGGTGAGGGGCTGGCAACTGGGCTGCACCCAGGGAGAACGTCTGAAAGGTCTCGGCGTGTACCAGTCTCTTCCTGGGCAGGTCGACCAGCAGGCTGTGAGCCCGCAAAAGATCCGCACCCAGAAGCGGTTGGGCTACGGCGGCCAGTGTGAAGTCCCACGTGAACTGGCTGGAGCCAAACTGTAGCTGCACCTGACAGGTGCCATAGGTCCTTACTGTGCTGCCATTCACGGCCCTCGGGGGGGACCCGGTGCCCTGCTGCGGGTGTCGTAACTCGTCAGAGGTAAAACGCTGATCTCAGCCCCAGTATCGACCAAAAACCGGCATCCCAACCTTCTATCCCACACATACAGGAGGCTATCCCGATGGCCAGCCGCCGTAGCCATCAGCGGCGGCTGGCCCTGGCGTTTCCCGGGAACTTGCAGGGCGGGCGACAACGGCGGGCTTCTGCACCCCACCGCTGGTGGTAGAAGCACCAGTGTTCATTGGGCCGAGGGTTGGCGGGCTCTGCGGCCGGGCCTGGACTGGTTTGCTGCCGGGAGCGTGGCCTGGTGATCTGTGCAATGGACGCCCCGCTCACCTTTTTGGCGTTCCACAGCAAGTCCGCCCGGGCTGCCACCTTCCGGGGGTCACTGAAATCCGCGTCGGACAGCAGCAGGTGTATGTCCTCGGGCAGCTGCTCCAGGAACGCCTGCTCAAACATGAGGCATGTGTGTCCGTCGGCCAGAGACAACATCTCATTCATTAAAGCCGATGGAGGTCTGTCGCCCAAGCCATCCAGGTGCAGTAAACGGGCAGCCCGCTTGCGCCGTGAGAGTCCGAAAGTCCTGAGGAGCAGGGCTTTGAATTCCGTGTACTTGCCGTCTGCCGGGGGCGACTGTACGAACTCCGCGACCTGGGCCGCTGTGTCCTGGTCGAGGGAGCTCACCACGTAGTAGTAGTGGGTGTCTTCTGAGGTGATCTGATGAACGTGGAATTGGGCTTCGGCTTGCTGGAACCATAGGTCCGGGCGCTGTGTCCAGAAACCCGGCAGTTTCAACGAAACCGCATGAACAGAGGCGGCGTCGGTCATTTCTGGTCCAAAAATCGTTTGGACCGTCGGGGTCACCAATTGTAGCGGTGCGCTACATGCAGCGCTAAAATTACGACACGGAGTCGGTAACTGCAGTCGAAGGAAAAAACTTTATTCGAAAACTTCAGCCTCACTTTTAAGCCTCTGTCAACTGGCCCCCCATGGCGCAGAGGCTCCAAAGCTCTGTGCTCGCAAACCCCCGTAGGCTATCTAATTGTGAGTCGGTTCGGATACGCTAGGAAATGGGTCGCCACATGACCTCGAAAGAGAGGTTTGGAGCCTTTGTTTTCTTTTAACTCAGACTCGGTGTGTTCATATGGAAAGCACAAGCTGCATACAGAAGATGCGCATCTTCACATATATTGCAAAGCAGCACTGGACAATATTATGGCAGATGAGGCTAGCTTTGGAGATAATCTGTCCATCACACTGGGTAGGAGCAAACAAGCTTCCTTCCTACTGAGATTATAATGCTTCACAGCTCTGTTAAGGCTTCCAACTACCACAGGGGACAACAACTGTTTAGAAGTTGCTGATGTGTTACTAAATTTAGAACACAAGCCTGCATAATGTCTTTCAAGTTGTTGAAGTTCCCAAGATTCATTGTAAATTCTGGAAATGAAAGCAACACAGAAAGTTAAAATTGCAATATTTAACTGGTCTTATTTCTGAATATATTGCTATATTAATAGATGATTCCATTCATGATGAAGATTTTAGAGAAATCTGTTATCTGTTTTCATTTTTTTATTCTGCAAAGCAATACACTAAAGTCAACAGTGCCTAATTTTACACATAATACAATAAAAATATTTATCCACTCTGAAATTTATATGGTTATTTGACTAGCAGCTCATTTTAATTACCAATTTGTCCTCGTTCTCCTATTCAGTTTTATAAACATCAAAAACGAAGAGGACATTGACACTTCACAGGCATTCGTGCTATTCTCAGTAATTATTGAAATTTCTGCTCTGTGCAGTACTTATCCTTTAAGTGCTCTGTTCATTAATCTGTGCATAAACATTACAGTGCAATCTAGCTAGGCTTGTTGCAAGTACAGTATTGAATTGAACAACAGTAGTTTTACATGGGAAATACAATTAGATACAAAGGATGATATTAAACACATTTGGTGCTTTGCATCAACTGTGGGTAATGTGTACCATTGCAAAATCAAAATATGACTTGTAATTAAATTGGATTTACTGCTCATAATTGACTAAATTAGCACATTCAATTCACTAACTGTAAACTTTATTTTCTATTAAGCCTCTAACAGAATATACAGCATCATTTCAGTAATTAAAATTATCTTTACTACTGAGGTTACAATTAAACCTATTATACTCAGTATAACTAGTGTAGCTGAAGTGAATAGCATAGATTTGCTTAAGTGACAACAAGTGCATGAGTGCAAAAGGGGTAGAAAGATACTCCAGTGAAATAAAAGTGTGTTAGCTTGTGTAGCATATGCTATGCACGATTGTGGACTCAGTTTAGCAGATTACCAGAACCAGCCTCCCTTCTCCCTTCCATGGATTCCATCAGCACCTCTTGCTGCTTCAGTAAAGCAGACAACAAAATCAAAGGCCTCTCATATCCCAGATATTCTCCCTTCAACCCCCACAGACAATACAAAAGCCATTGTATCATGCTCAAAGGCAGCTTGTATCTCACCATTATAAAAGAATTGATAGGACCTCTTGTGTGAAAATGTAGACGCTTGATCTTCCAATCTGCCTTGGCATGGCCGTATATCTTATGGTCTGCCTGCACTGCACTTCCCTGTAACTGTAAAACTATATTTGGCATTCTGTTTTTGTTTTCCCTTGTGTTACCTTAATGTATCATTATGATGAAGTGATCCATATAGATGGCAAAGGGAACAATGTTTTATTTTACTGTATCTTGGTATATGCGACAGCAAGACACCAATTTACCAATATAACCAGAGACATAAACAGAGCTTAAAAGCATTTTCTCTGTCCTTTAGTATTGTGTAGCTGTTCTGCCATTAATAATTCTATTGGCTATTAGCTTGATCTAACATCCTGATAAAATGAGAACAGTCACTTTGGTTACATAAGACAGAGAAAATAATGTTGAAGTTCGAAGTGTTTTTCCAGTTCGTCCAACATAACCCAAAGGAGAAACCTAAATGGCATTTACTCTGTTTATGCAACGATTCTGCATATCTTCCTCTAGAGGTACTCCACATAAAGGTTGGCCTGTGCCCATGAATATCAGGATGTGAAATGAGCATATGTGTTGGAATTGCTGCTTTTTTTAATGTCTGGTTCTCTCAATTCTTATAATTTGGGGACTCCCAATGGGAGAGAAGTTTGTACTCAGATGCTCACAATATACAATAAATATGGTGTTGACTTCAAAGGAAGCAAATTTCAGAGCTCAGCATGCAGTTCTACTACTTTGCATGTTTGGTGCTTGTGACAGAATGAATTCTGGGTGAGTGGCTCAGGTTTTGTATCTCTAGTGTACTTGCGTTTCTGCAGACTTGACTTTCAGTTCCTATAAAGGTTAGTTATCTTCATTTCGGGAAAATAGACCTGTACTCCCTTGTTCCAAGCATGGAGTGTCAATCTCTTTGAAGATCTATCCTGGGTCCAACGTATTGATGCAATATTGACTACGACAATACTTCTTTAGAAGTTTGATTAGACTTGGTATGTCATCAAAGAGTCTTGCAAATTTCTACAGATGTAGAGTGGAGTGCATTCTAACTGGTTACATCACTGTTTGGTATGGCGGTGGGGGAGGGGGACATTGCACAGGATCAGAAAAAGCTGCAGAGGGTTGTAAATGGATCAGCCAGATCCATTCTAGGCATTGGCCTCCCCAACATCGAAGACACCTTCAAAAGGTGATGCCTCAAAAAGGCAGCATCCAGCATTAAGGGCCCTCATCATCCTGGACATAGTCTCTTCTCATTGCTTCATCAAGGATGGTCGTAATGAGAAGAGGACATGTCTAGCTTAACTGAATGCTTTAGGAACAGCTTCTTCTCCTCTACCATCAGATTTCTGAATAGACAAAGAACCCATGGACACTACCTCAGTATTTTTTGCCCTTGTTTTGCAGTACATATTTATCTATATGCATATTTCTTATTGCAATTTATAGTTTTAAAAATTATTATGTATTGCAATGTACCACTGCCATAAAACAAAACATTTCATGACACACATCAGTGAGATTAAACCCGATTCCAATTCTCATTCATGACCTGACTGCCCTGCCCCTGCCTAACACATCTTCTTATCAAATTCCTATGATTTCTACGGTTACAGTGTCAGAATCAAGTTTATTATTACTGTCATTTGTTGTGAGATTTGCTGGTTGTCAGCAGCCATACATTGGTATACATAAATTACTGTCTTGCAATAAAAAAGTGTATAAAATAAAAAATAAATAGGTAAAAAGAGAGCAAATTATTGAGGTAGTGTTCATGGGTTCATGAAGCACTCAAAAGTCTGATAGCAGAAGGAAAGGAGCTAATTTTTGAATCTTTGAGTGTGCATTTTCTGGTCCTTGTATCTGCTCTCTGGCAGTAATGAGAAGAGGGTGTGTCCTGAATGGTGAGGGTCCCTAACGATGGATGTCTCCTTCTTCAGGCACCATCTTTTTAAGATGTCCTAGATGATGTGGAGGGCTGTGTCCATGATGAATCTACAGCCCTTTTTAGAATCCAGCTCTTTCCAGTCCTGTCCATTGGAGTCTCCATAGCAGGTGGTGATGCAACTTCTCAAAGTGCTCTCCACTGTACATCCATAGAAATGTACGTACCAGAAGGGTGGTGGAGTGCAGCAGAATGGTATAAAACTATCTTTTGCACTAGTGAATCTTGTTGGTCTGTGCTCCTTTGGTCCTGATGATCCTGCACCATTGACCGTATTTGTGTATGGTGCAAAGCCAAGTGTTGCACTAGGTCAAGTTGAGTGCTGAGGGAACAGTGAAAGAGACATGCATGGAAAGAGAGATGAGAATTGCTCTCACTGTAGAAGTTTGGAAAGACAAAAATAAATCAAGTCAAGTCATGTCACTTTTTATTGTCATTTCAACCATAACTGTTTTTACACAGTAAAAACAAGACAGCGTTTTCAGGACCATGGTGCTACATGAAACAGTACAAAACCTACACTGAACTACGTAAAAACAACACAGAAAAAGACTACACTAGACTACAGACCTATCCAGGACTGCATAAAGTGCACAAAACAGTGCAGGTGTTACAATAAATAATAAACAAGACAATAGGCACAGTAGAGGGCAGTAAGTTGGTGTCAGTCCAGTCTCTGGGTATTGAGGAGTCTGATAGCTTGGGGGAAGAAACTGTTATCTGGTCGTGAGAGCCCAAATGCTCTGGTTCCTTTTCCCAGATGGCAGGAGGGAGAAGAGTTTTTATGAGGGGTGGGTGGGATCCTTCATAATGCTGTTTGTTTTGCGGATCCAGCGTGTAGTGTAAATGTCTGTAATGGTGGGAAGAGAGACTCTGATGATCTTCTCAGCTGACCTCACTATCCGCTGCAGGGTCTTGCGATCTAAGATGGTGCAATTTCCGAACCGGGCAGTGATGCAGCTGCTCAGGATGCTCTCAATACAACCCCTGTAGCATGTGATGAGGGTAGTGGGTGGGGGGAGTGAGATGGACTTTTCTCAGCCTTCACAGAAAGTAGAGTAAGATTGAAAGAGTAGAGAAAATTTACAAGGATGTTGCCAGGACTGGAGGACCTGAGTTTTAAGGAAAGATTGAATAGGTTAGGACTTTCATTCCTTGGAATGTAGAAGATTGAGGGGAGATTTGATAGAGGTATACAAAATTGTGAGGGGTATAGATAGGGTAAATGCAAATGGGTTTTTTCCACAGAGGTTGTGTGGAACTATAACCAGAGGTGATGGGTTAAGAGTGAAAGGTGATAAGTTTAGGGGGAGCATAAGGTGAAACTTATTACTCTGAGGGGTATAAGAGTGTGGAACAAGCTGCCAGCACCAGTGGTGCATGCAAGCTGGATTTCAACATCCATCTAACAGAAGTTTGGATAGATGCATGGATGGTAGTGAAATGGAAGGCTGTGGTCCAGGTGCAGGTCAACGGGAGTAGTCTTGCTTAACTGGTTCAGCATGGGCTAGATGGGCTGAAGAGCCTGTTTCTGAGCTGTACTTTTTTATGACTTCAGTCAACCTATGTCAACATTATCGCCCATCTACAATAATCCCATTGTGTTTTTCTACACCTTACTTATTTAATCGCACACCTCTCAACCATAATAATTGCATCTGATTCCATCATCTTCTCTGGCAGCATGTTCCAGACATCAAGCACTCTCTGTGTAAAAAAATGTTCCTATCAGCACCACCTTAAAACATCTTTGGCTCAACTTAACTCTATGCCGTCTTGTTTTTGATATCCATACAATAGGAAAAAGATTTTGACCTATCCTCTGTCCATAACCTCTTATAATGAAAGGTCACCACTCAACTTCCTGGCCAATGTATCCAATTTCTCCTTATAACTGAAGTTGTCCAATTTGGGCAATGCCCTGGGTGATTTCCTCTTCAATCTCCCCAATGCAATTGGGAAGAGGAGTCTTAGTGAAGAGCATTTTTACTGTCTGACTGAAATAGAAACCCCTTAGACTTTGGCATCCCTGAGAAGTATCTCTGTCCCAGAACAAATACAAGACATGTTAGGGATTCAGGAGTTATGGGATGAAGTGGATAATACATTAACTTAAATAGAAACTGGTCTTCAGGCAAAGCTGTTCAAATGTAAATTGCAAGCAGTTTATCATTTTGAAATTAAAAAGGACGGCTTTGTGAACAAACAATTCTGTCTACAAGTAAAAGGCTACTCAAGAAACACGGTTTGCGAATTCACATCATTGTGCACATCTCTTAAGTGCATCACCGGAACATAAAACAATGAGGCTATGTTAATTGGCCTACTTCAAACTAGGCATCAGACGCACCAGATACAAACAAGAGAAAATCTGCAGCTCTCTCTGTCTGTCTGTCTGTCTGTCTGTCTGTCTCTCTCTCTCTCTCTCTCTCTCTCTCTCTCTCTCTCTCTCTCTCTCTCTCTCTCTCCTTCCCCTTCCCTCTCCCCATCTCTCCCCCTCTCCCTGCCTCTCCCTCCCTTTCCCTCCCTCTCCCCTCCCCTCCCCCTCCCCCTCTTTCTCTCTCTCTCTCTCTCTCTCTCTCTCTCACACACTCTCTTTCTCTCTCTCTCTTACACTCTCTCTCTTTCTCTCTCTCCCCTCCCCCTCCATCCAAGTACTTCCATTATGTCTTGCTTACACACGCTCTCATTCCCCATTCTATTCTGATTGCCATTCCCTTTCATCCCTAGCCCTGCTTCGATCAGGGGTGGTCAGATGTGAAGCAGGAGATGGATGTTATCATTTAAATTCTCTGTAATGAGCGTGTTAGTGGTTGGGTTTAGACCCTTGGTCAGCCTGGGAGAGTCATTTTCCCTGACTCCAGAGTTTCCACTGGCTACCTCACTGGGTTTGCACAGACACAGGAGTCACTTATCAGTAGCATATCCTGTGATCCTATCCACACAGGAACGAACATTGCCTTTCCAGACAGTTCCCTCACTACGACTTGATCATCCAGCTGAGGGAGGATTACCTCATTAATGTGATGCTACTGTTTTGGTCCATCTCTCAACATTTTAAAATGGTTACAAAGGTTCCTCACACCTCTGTCTCAATTGGCTTTGGCAGTTTCTTCCTCTACACCAGCATGTTATTCGCTGTCACCTCTTTGTGTAGCCACGCTGCTTTTAATAAGCATTGTGTTTGGCACATATCCTGGGAACTCCTGACATAATCTGTACTCTGCTTCCTGGCTCCCAGTCCTGACTGGAGCTGCTGTGGTCCTGTGGGTCTCCTCTGCGATAACGCATGTTTGTTGCCCTGACCCTGTCTCATTCTTATAATCTGTTCCTTCCCTGAGTCTATGGTAGAGCGTGTCTTAAGTATGATCTACCTCAGGATGGTGCCCTCATTGTTTGGACATAAACTGAAATCCAGCAGAAGCCGGTGCAACATCTCTCTGCTCTCACTGTCTTCCACCGCCCCCCCCCCCCACCCACTCCTACACCAATAATACAGATAGTCTCTTCAGTCATTGGCAAGAGCAACTTAGCTATCAATGCTTAACACAAGAGATTCTGCAGGTGCTGGAAATCCAAAACAATGCACAAAACACTGCGATCTCAGCAGGTCAGGAATAAACAGTCCATGTTTCATGTTGAGACTTCATCAGGAATGGAAAGGGAGGGCAAAAAGCCAGAATAAGAAGATGGAGCAGAGAGAGAAGGTACTTCTTCTATTTCCTCCACCATCTTATTCCAGCTTCTTCATACTTCCTTTCCAGACCTGATTAAGGATCTTGACCCAAAATGTTGACTGTTTATTCCCCTTTGTAGATGCTGCCCAACTTGCCGTGTTCCTCCAGCGTTTTGTGTGTATCGATACTGATGATTCTGTGCTCACTGACACATCGTATCGCTGACCCCCTGGCACAGATCTTGTGTGTGGTTCTATCTGACCAGTACTAGCGATGGAGCCTAACACTAGCTGCCTGTCTGCCCCGGGCTACTACCCTCACTAATGCCATGGTCTGGTCATCAGTCAGATCAGCAGAGGACACTGCTGGCGTTTCTACCTGTTTTGGTAGGCGGCTTTCACAGACACCACCAATCATAGCGTGAAAGGCTACTGCTGTAAGGAGTCATCTTGGTTCCATTCTGCATTGCCTGGGCCCTACTGTCTCATTTATTCCTTGGGCATTTAGCTTTAACCAACATGTGTATATCCTTGAGGTGTGTCTGGTAAATTTAATTTCTTCGAACTTGCACTACAGCTCTGCATGTATACACACAACCCTGTGATGACAGCTCAGACATAATGCTCTGGTTCTTCCCAGTGGTGAACAGTTGATGGATGGTAGTTATCAGTGTCAGGACCTAGCTGGGATTGTCACGATTCTGAGTCTGCCAATGTCTTATCTCGATAGGTACCATCCTAACAGGCACTCCCTCAAATACCTCATACTAATTCCCACAGTAAACAAAAGGTAAGTGAAGGATAAAAATATAAGAGCAGGTTGTTAAAATCAGCAGACTTGCCATTTTGTGCCACTGATTCCAACTGTATTTCCTTTAATACAAACCATTAAAATTCCTACTCTATTACTCAATGTGAGTCTTATTCCAAAGCTATTCATTACATACACAAGCGCAGTCACAAATAAGTAAGTGTGCTACTGAAGAGACTTCCAAATGCGTGCACGCACTCTCTCTCTCTCTCTCTCTCTCTCTCTCTCTCGCACACGCACACGCACACGCATACGCACACACACTCACTCACTCACTCACTCACTCACTCACTCACTCCTGGTATCCTGAACTGCCAGCAATCACTTCAGAATGAGAATCAGGTTTAATATCACTGGCATATACCATGAATTTTGTTCTTTATTGACACCACTATAGTGCAATAGATAAAAAACTATAAATTTCAATCAGAATAATTAGTGCAGAAGGAGAGAGGAAAAAACACAAAAGAATAGCGGGGTAATGTTCACTGGTTGATGCATTGTCCAATTAGAAATCTGATGGCAGAAGTGAAGAAGCCATTCCTATAACATTGAGTGAGTGTCTTCAGGCTCTTGTACTTGCTTCCATTTGGAGGATGGCATGTCCTGGATGATGGAGGTCCTTAGTGATGGATGCCACCTTTTTGAGGCATCTTCATTTGAAGATGTCCTCGATGCTGGGAGGCTGTGCCCATGATGGAGTTGGTTGAGTTTGCAACTTTCTGGAAATTCAGCCAAACTTTCACAACTGATGGCTCTGTCTCACCAAACTACCCAGTGTCACCTGTTAGTTGTTCATTAACACGCACAAGCACTTTTATATTTATTTCTTCAGCTCTAAGCTATACTCTCTGATACTTCTGAATCCGTGGTTTTCCGCCTGAAAAGATCTAAGGACTGGGTACTATAATAAAATTGATCATCGCCTTAGGCTGCTGAGGTCACTGGCCATGTACCAAGTCACTAACATACCTCAAACAAGCCCCCAAATGTTCTGACAACCCCTGGGGACTGGAAGCCAGTAGATATAAAATGTCTTTATTCATTACAACAAGCAGGCATTCTCTTCGAGAATCTCCCCAAACTCAAAGTACATTAATACTCATAATATCAAAGATAGCAGCAAGTGATCAAATACTATTTCAATCACCACAATAACTTTGCTTATTTAATATTTTTAGTCTGACAAATGAATTACGTATTTTCTGGGATGCCCACTGTAACTGTTAGGACACCTCTGAATATTCAGACACCTTTGCTGGTACAAGGAAATTCACATGGATGGTCTGAAAACTTCTTGTTTGTTTTTATTTGGAAATACAATGCAGAACAAGCCCATCCAGCCCAGTGAGTCACAACGCCCAGTAACCCACCTTCTTAACCCTAGCCTAATCATAAGACAGTGTACAACAAGCAATTAACCTACTAACTAGCTTATCTTTGGACTGTGGGAGGAAACAAGAGCACCTGGAGGAAACCAGCACGCTCACTAGAAGAATGTGCAAACTTGTTACAGACAGACTCAGAACTGAACTCCAAACTCTGATGCTCAACCCAGATGCACAAAATCAGTGATTTACAGGCTGACTCTGGAGTACACAAATATCCCAGTTATTGGTAGACAGAACAAATATGTCTGTGACTGTGTTACAAGATAAGTCTGGTCTGAAAACTTCGCTGAGTAACTTAGCTGATGTTTAATGTCTGGTTTGGTGTAATCCAATTAACGCAGTCACATTGCCTTATAATGAACACAAGAACATCCCATGATTATATAGATTTTTTTATTGGTCAGGGCATGAAGGGATACAGGAAGAAGGGAGGGGATTGGGGCTGAGAGGAAAATGGGATCTGCCATGATAAAATGGTGGAGCAGATTCAATGGGCCAAATGGCCTAATTCTTCTCCTACATCTTATGGTCTTATATGAGTTTGCAAACCACACTCTTGAGTAGCTTGTGCTCTTTATACAGCCCTGTTTGCTTACAAATCAGATCATTTAATTTTGTCACTGTTTACAGTTTTTCCTAAAGACTGGTAATACTTGCCATATACACATCATCTCACATTTCCTGAATCCCTAACATTTCCTGCCATTGACTTTAGAGTCTCTGGTGTAAGATTACCTGGTTTATCCCTGTGGAAACAACATTAGTTATCCCCCAGTCTTCTAGTACTTCATTAATGGCTAACATAAATGCAAAGATCTCCAGTGGGGCCCGAGCAATTTCTTCTCTTCTTTCCCATAGCATTCACAGATCGATCTCACCTAATGATCCACTTTCTTAATACTGATAAGCTTCAGATTGTCAAATTATCCCGCCCAGAAGTTACTATCCTCCCCATCCTTCTTCTGGGTGGGTAGTGACAAGAATAAAATTTTGGTTAGGCTACCATTGCCCTGGTGAGTCCTGATGAAGGGTCTTGGCCCGAAACATCAACTGCTTACTCTTTTCCATAGATGCTGCCTGGCCTACTGAGTTACTGCAGCATTTTGTGTGTGTCGCTTTGTGTTGGCAATATTTATGTACAGTTCTAGTTGCTGCTTTACAGGAAGGATGTGGAGACTTTGGTATAGAGCATTAGCCATGTGGAGAGGTTGGACAAACTTGGACTGTTGGAAACTGAGGGGCAGCCTGATTAAAACAATCAAATTATGAAATGCACAGATCAGATAAGTAGTCAGTCTTTTCCTCAGTGTGGAAGTGTCAAATATTAGTGAGCATTTAAGGTGAGAGGTGAAGGAGATTTAGAAAGCAAGATTTTACGCAGAGAGTGAGAGGCGTCTAGAACACCTAGTGGAAGCAAGCATATTGGTAACATTTAGACAAGCAGACGAGCAGGCAGGGAATGAAGGAGTGTACACCATGGATTCGTGTCTGCACAGAAAGGCCTGTGTGGTACTGTTCTACAGTATGTTCAGTTCAGAACCTTGCCCACATTCTGTTGTCTCCTGAGATCCAAGTGCTGGTTGTCTCTCCCACTGAACAAAGAAGTGACACTGATACCAGTAGTGTGTAGTGAAAGCTTCCTGAAGATTGTAAAACCTTAAGAGTAAATATTGATCGAGAAGAGAAAACATATACTTTGCAGATAACAAACGATCTACAGACCCAGCAGTTTTTTACTCCGGGTTTAAGTGAATTAAAATCCGATGTTCATCATTGATCTGTAAGTGAGTCATTAGGGGTCATGAACAGTGAGACATGAAGGGTGTTGGCAGTGCCCAGAAGCAAACTGAACCTGACCAGACTTGTATCTGTCCAGCTGACAAGGTTGAAATTTGTCCTTATGTCCTAAGACTATTCTATGAAAACATTTCTTTTAACAGAGTAATTGCAGCTGGATGAAGTTGTTGCTGTGTACATTTTATCCTCACATTCTTTCAAATTACTGTTTTATTGATTTTCATTGCCGAAAGGTTATCCTATCCTTTCAGGAATACTAATATGCTGAAAGTTTTTATATTTAAGGGAATGGACACAATTCTATGATTATACAGAAATTCCAGCCTTAACAGATTACAGTCTAATACACTATCCTGAGGCATGAATATTCAAAAGATACATCTTTAAGGTGGTGACAGTCTCATAGAAAACCATCCTGCAAGTTTATTACTCTGCATTCTGTGATCTTGCATCTGATTGCTTCATCACTCTCACCTTCTAACCTCTGCTTGTAAGTATTGCAATTCCAGCTCTCAATATATTGCTTTGTGTTCAATATTACTTTTCCATCAGATTTTTTTGCTATCCTATTTTAGGATCCTCTCATTATTAAGAAGAGGACTCAGTCTGTAACCTTGGTACTTTAAGGCTACATGTTAGTTATATTGGTACCAGCAACCCAACTGTACTTACCACAAGTAATCTTTCTCAGTGAATGTGGATAGACTGACCAGTGTGAAGCATCATATTTGCACTCAGTCCTTTGTGCATTTTACTAAAAAGCTTACTGGGTGTCGCAGATGTATCTCCAGAGGCAGAGAGTATATCAAATGTAAGGAGCCGCTCCCATATCCTGTTCCACAACTCAATCAAACTACAGATACCTTAGAAGGCTGCTTCAGTCCAAACTGCATGATGTACCAAAATAACCGATCTCTTCATTTTTCTCTCTCACTATTTAACATTATGCCAAGTGGTGCATTTACCAATTTCACAACTAGACAACTGATTGTTTCCTTTCCTATGTATCTTCTCTAATTCATATGGTGATCACTCGATGTTAAAAGGCTGTGGGTTCAAGCCCCACCTTTCAGAACTGAAGACATTGAGTGATGCACTGTGGGAGCTGTTGTCCTTTGAGTGGGATGTTAAATCACAGATTTTTTTTTGCTCTCTCTCAGTTGAATAAGGATCTCAAGGCATTAATTTGAAGGAGAGCAGTGATGTCATCCCCTTTAAATTGGCTGACATTTATCTTTCAATCAACATCTATGAGGCAGATTATCACATTCTGTGTGTGAGAATTTGTTGTGTGCATATTGGCTGCTACACTTCCCATGGTATAATAGCTAACACAGTCAAAGGCATATTCCTTAACTTTAAAGCTTTTTGGCACATACTGATGTTATGATTGATGGGGTATAATTTCTAATCTTCCTTTTGTGCATTCATTTAGATGTTTTAAAACAGTACCTGTTTTATGCTATTAAAATAATGCAGCTCACTGTGTTCATATATAGTCTTTTAATACCTCCCATGAGTTTAATTATTTTGGATGAATGAATAAGAATTTATGTTACACTATCCTCCACAAAACAACATACTGCTTTGGGGAATTGGGGATGCCAATGATTTCTCAAGGAGGTTTGCTGTGGATGAGTTAACTGTTTCTTTATGCTTTAAACATAAGTGGAAAGTATGTTGCTTCAGGTTGGAGGGAATAAGTCATAAATACTCTTATTAAAGTCAAAGGGCTTCTGGGACTGAATTGTGCATTTCAGCTAAAAGTTCTTTGAAGTCAAAATTTAATGAAGTAACACATCCGTACACCTTCTGAAGAAGATGAATAATCATGGAATAAAGTACAGGCATTTTGAGTGGAATTTTAAATGTTTGTTGAAGCAATATTCCATTAGAGAATATCATCATTAACACATTGGTTGAGAAAAGTGCTGTGAAGTATATACAGCTGCACTATGATATATCCTAAGAATACATAAACAAAAAGATTGCCGAATTTCATCATTTAGGTAATGCTGTAAATCTCAAAGCAAAGGCCAAACCTTTTGTAATTCTCACAATTCTCAGATTATGTTATACCATCACTCAGGTGCCTATTTTACATGCCATTTCCTCTTTTATAGTTGGCTTTGAATTTGATTGTTGTGCTGTTGTTACCCATTCAAGTGACCAACATGAAAATCCTGGTCCCTGTGTACGTTGACAGAAAGAGAGCATGATTTTATTGCAAATAGTTTACAACACCCTCCCTTTATTTCACATTTCTGGCATTTGCTGGATTTTGCTTTTCATATACAAGTAGGGCACCAGACACAGGGATTCACAACAAGGAGGTCCATGCATCTGCATTACCCCTGAGAACCCTGAAGAAGGCCCCATTTGGGAGGACTTCTTGAAGAGACTGATGCAGTTGCATGATGAGATGGCTGGTGTGCAGTTGGCCCTATCAGCTGAATGAAGGATCTGTCAAGGAGTAGACAGACTCCACCTCCATGGCGTTGTGGAAGGTTGTTCTGTATGCAGTCAGAACAAGGCCTCATTGGCAATCCCATGACACACCACTTAGTGGTGCAGATGACAGCCAATGTAGAGACACAGTCTGAGACCATAAATCATTTCTATTAATGATTTGGATGACGGAATTGATAGCTTTGTTGCAAAGGTTGCAGACAATATAGAAATAGGTGGAAGAGCAGGTAGTTTTCAGGAAGTAGAGAGGCTACAGAAAGATGGATTAGAAAAATGGGCATAGAAAGGCAGCATCCATAATTAAAGACCTCCAGCACCCAGGGCATGCCCTTTTCTCACTGTTACCATCAGGCTGGAGATACAGAAGCCTGAAAGCACACGCTCAGTGATTCAGGAACAGCTTCTTCCCCTCTGCCATCCAATTTCTGAATAGACTCTGAAGCTTTGGACACTACCTCACTTTTTTAAATGTACAGTATTTCTGTTTTTGCACATTTTTAAGTAATCTATTCAATATATGTAATTGATTTACTTGTTTATTACTATGTTTTATTTTTTTCTCTCTCTCTGCTAGATTATGTATTGCATTGAACTGCTGCTGCTAAGTTAACAAATTTCATATCACATGCCGGTGATAATAAACCTGATTCTGATTCTGAGAAGTGGCAGATGGAATGAAGAGTTGGGAAGTGTATAGTTATGCTCTTTGGGGAGAAGAAATGGAAGGGTTGACTACTTTCTAAATAGAGAAAAAATACAAAAAACTCAGGAGCCAAGGGACTTGGTTCTTATGTAGGATTCCCTAAAGGTTCATTTGCAGGCTGAGCCTGTGACAAGGAAGGTAACTGCAATGTGAGCATTCGTTTCAAGAGGGCAAGAATGAAAAAGCAAGGATGTAATGTTGAGACTTTATAAACACTGGTGAGGACTCACTTGGAGTATTGTGAGCAGTTTTGGGCCCCTTATCTTGGAAAGGATGTGCTGAAACTGGAGAGGGTTTAAAGGAGGTTCACGAAAATGATTCCAGGATTGAATGGCTTGTTACACAAGGAGCTTTTGATGGCTCTGGGCCTGCATTCACTAGAATTCAGAAGAATAAGAGGTGACCGCATTGTAACCTATTGAATGGTGAAAGTCTTTGATAGAGTCAATGTGAAGGGGGTATTTCCTGTAGTGGAGAGCCTAAGACCAGATGATGCAGCCTCAGAATAGAAGAGAGTCCTTTTGCAATGGAGATGAGGAGGAATTTCTTTAGCCAGAGTAGTGAATGTGTGGAATTCATTGTCACAAGCAACTGTGGAGGCTAAGCCTTTACATATATTTAAGGCAGCGGTTGATAGATTCTTGACTGATTAGGGCATGAAGAGATACGGGGGAGGGGGATGCAGTGGGGGGAAGCAAGGAGATTGAGGCTGAGAGGAAAAATGGATCAGCCTTGCTGAAGTGGTAGAGCAGACTTGTTGGACCAAATGGGCTAATTCTTCTCCTTATGGTCTTATCAGTTTAATAGTTCAATGTAATCTCACCGTGATCCAATTCGGTGTCTTGTCTCCTGTCACATGGTAACAACCCCTAAAGGTCTGCAAGAACAACACATGTTACCAAGTGCCACTCACGGGCAGGCTTTTACTCTCAATGGACAAAAGATGCACCCCCTGAACAGGTCAGTGTTCTCCAGAAGTGGAACAGATATGACACATCAGCAGTTCATTCATGCATGAACAAGGAGATGCTACACGTCAGGATAATGCTTTAGTGCAGGGGTCAGCAACCTTTACCACTGAAAGAGCCACTTGGACCCGTTTCCCACAGAAAAGAAAACACTGGGAGCCGCAAAACCCGTTTGGCATTTAAAATGAAATAACACTGCATACAATGTTTTATTTTGCCTTTATGCTATGTATAAACAAACTATAATGTGTTGCATTTATGAAATTGATGAACTCCTGCAGAGAAAACGAAATTACATTTCTGCATGCAACAAAAACATTTTGAACTCCGAAAAAAAGACGTTGGGTTGAAGGTTACTTTTAAGTAAAATACTCAACGTCTATTTGAGTCCTTCTTGTATTTATGAAAAACGCCAAACTTAAATTTGCCGCCAGCAGCAAACCAAAAATAACGTCAGCCAGCTGTCAACCTGAAAAATAAAAGGACTATTTCACTGAACAATGAAAACATATGAATATACGTAAAATAATAGGCAATTAAAATATTTATCATACTTGTTCAGGTTGACTCACACCTGACAATGCAGTCGTATTCAGTAGGGATGGATCGATGCTTAGGGGACTGACCGGGAAGGATAATGTGTTTTTTTCCTCTCTGAACTCACAGAAGCGTTTCCCAAACGATGTTTGCATTGCGATGATTGCAGAATGTAAATACTCCGAATTTATCATGTTGTGACCTTGTTTGAACTCTCTCAAATTGGGGAAGTGAGACAATGTGCCTTTCTGTAAATCTCTGGCAAGCAACGTCAACTTGCGCTCGAATGCCAAAACATCCTCCAACATGTGCAGGGCTGTACGTCCTTTCCCCTGAAGAGCTGTGTTCAGCGTGTTCAGGTGCGCTGTCATGTCTACCATGAAGTGTAGCTTTTCCAGCCACTCTGGCTGTTCCAGCTCAGGAAAGTTGAGCCCTTTGCTGCCCAGGAAAGTTTTCACTTCTTCCAGACACGCGACAAAGCGTTTCAGCACCTCCCCTCTGGACAGCCAGCGATAAAAACACGTTGTAGCGGTGTGCTACACGCAGTCAGTAAACTGCAGTCAAAATAAAAGATAGCTTTATTCGAACTAAACTGCCTTGCTTTTAAGCCTCCCTCAACCTGCCCCCCATGGGCGCGGATGCTGCAAAAGACACGTACTCACAAATCCCCGCAGGCTATCTCCCTTAGCCTGAACGCTGGCTAATTGTGAGCCGGTTCGGATGTGTCAGGAAATGGGTCGCCACAACGTCTTATTTAGATTGTACAAGATCACCATAATCTTCAAATTTAGATTTACATTTCAAAAACTAACAAACTAACATAAAATACATTTTAATTAAATACTGACCATGTAGTGGTGTGCTACACGCAGCGCTAAAATTACGACACGGAGTCGGTAACTGCAGTCGAAGGAAAAAACTTTATTCGAAATCTTCAGCCTCACTTTTAAGCCTCCCTCAACCTGCCCCCCATGGCGCAGAGGCTCCAAAGCTCTGTGCTCGCAAACCCCCGTAGGCTATCTAATTGTGAGTCGGTTCGGATGTGCCAGGAAAAGGGTCGCCACAACCAATTATTTCCCAAAGCAACAGGGAGCCGCAGCACAGACGTAAAAGAGCCACATGTGGCTCCGGAGCCGCGGGTTGCCGACCCCCGCTTTAGTGCATGAACAGAGTCATACTCCTTGCACACATCAGCTGCTCCTACCTGAGCAGCTGAGGTGTGCAAGAGCAGTGTCACGGAGCAAAGGATCTTTGAGTGATACAACATGGAAACAAGCTCTTCAGCGCAATTTAATGTCTCATTTGATTTCCCTCAGTTATAATCACAGCCCATATTGAAAATAATTTAGTAGATGACATTGCAGAGATAAGCCACACTGGTGTGACAGCTGTTGGCATTTCTGCACACACAGCCATGCCTCACCCAGAAGAGCTGTTAGGCAGCCTTGTCATCACTGAGAAATCTTTCGAATGTGTATGACAGCAGCTAATTGGTGGAAAAAAAAGCCAACATCAAAATCACACACACTGTAAGCTTTGGAAGGTGAATGAGAGTACTACAGCCAGTTCAGAAGCTGCTCAGTCAGTACCCCAGCACCAGCAGATGCAGCAAACCAGTACAGACTCTTACAAGTTAAGATGGCTCAATGAAGGTTGTAGGCTGCACTGAAAAGCTCTAATTTACAGGTATATTATTTAGGGAGGAAACTGGCAGTTGAGGCAGTGGAATGCTCCTCCTGAAAGATGGTGGAAATCAGGGTCCTCGTGGTCTCCCCGATGACTACATCTGTGAGAAGTGCACCCTGCAACAGCTCTTGACAGCACAGCGCAAGGAGATGGAAGTCC
The DNA here is from genome assembly GCF_030144855.1 of Hypanus sabinus. Lineage (NCBI taxonomy): Eukaryota > Metazoa > Chordata > Chondrichthyes > Myliobatiformes > Dasyatidae > Hypanus > Hypanus sabinus. Next base: position 60,219,567 of record NC_082711.1, on the reverse strand, counting down.
AGGTAGATGCACTCAACATCATCCTGCTGGATGAAGAGATCACGGATGAGAGTTGTGGTAAGGTGCAGGTTATAGATAGTTGAATGACCACCAGGAGAACTAAGCAGACAGTGTAAGATTCCATTATGGTCATTCCTCAGAAACAGGTATGCTGAGAGGGGGGTGAGCAGTCAGAAGTCGTAGTCCAGATGGGTAGCAATGACAGAGGCAGGAGCAAGGATGAGGACTTGCAAAAGAATTTTTAAGGAAGTAGGTGAAAATAGGACCTCCAGGGTTGTAATCTCAGGATTACTACCCATGTCATGTTCTAACAAAGTGAGAAATAAGCACCGATGCAGTTTAGTGCATGGTGAAGGAGCTGGTGCAGGAGGGAGCACTTCAGATTATAGATCATTGGGCTCCCTTCCAGAACAGGTGGAACCTGTACAGTGTAAATCTGAACAGGAAGGTAACTGATACCCTCGCCAGAAGGTTTGCAAGTGCTATTCCGAAGGGTTACAGTAGAGTGAAGAGATATGGGAATCACAGTGGCAGGGTAACAGATAGCAGGGTTGGGGCAAGAAAGATGGTATGACAAGAAAAACTGAAAGGAAGGACAACAAGGGGCAGCATAATAAACATGGTGGCCCCCTGTATATCAGTGAGGCACAACATAAATTGGGAGACCACTTCGCCGAGACCACCAGTGAAAGCAGGATCTCCCAGTGGCCACCCATTTTAATTCCACTTCCCATTCCCATTCTGATATGTCAACCCATGGCCTCCTCTACTGTCGCGATGAAGCCACGCTCAGGTTGGACGAGCGACACCTTATATTCCATCTGGGTAACCTCCAACCTGATGGCATGAATATCAATTTCTTGAACTTCTGGTAATTACCCTCCCCCTTTCCTATCCCTTTTCCCTCTCTCACCTATCTCCTTACCTGCCCATCTCCTCCCTCAGATGCTCTTCCCCCTTTTCTTTCTTCCATGGCCTTCTGTCCTCTCCTATCAGATTCCCTCTTCTCCAGTTCTGTCTCTCTTTCACCAATCCACTTCCCAGCACTTTATTTCACATCTTCCCCCATCCCGGTTTCACCTCTCACCTACTAACTTGTGTTTCTTCCTCCATTCCCCCACCTTCTTACCCTAACCCCTCATCTTTTATTTTCCAATCTTGATGAAGGGTGTTGGCCTGAAATGTCATCTGCACTCTCTTGCCTGGTCTGATGAGTTCCTCCACCATTGTGTGTGTGTGTGTTGCTTGGATTTCCTGTATCTTCAGATCTTCTATTGTTTGTGATGGGACTGCTGGCTGGAAAATGTTTATTTCAGTGCTAGGAGTATTATGGGTAAAGAGGGTATGGATCAATACATGGAATTATGATGTTGTTACCATTATAGTAAATCAGAACCAGGTTGAATATCACTGACATATGTCGCGTAATTTGTTATTTTGCAGCAGCAGTACATTATAATACATAAAAATTTTAAAAACCATAAACTGCAATAAAACACACACACACACACACACACACACACACACACACACACACACACACACACACACACACACACACACACACACACACACACACACACACACACACACACACACACACACACATATTCCAGTTAATTGGGACACATTGGAACAATACATTTTGGCCCAATTAAATGGCTGCACCAATTATCCAAATTTTCATGGAATAGTTGGAGCCCCTTCACCAGGCTTGTAAGCAAACTTAACTCATTAGCCAGTTCTGCCATGTACTCAGTGGTGAGAAGGCCACCATTCGCAAACACTATACATCTAGTGTTGGTATGATTTGGGGTTCAACCAAACAGGAACATTGTCATGTTCTAATTTTAAAAATCTCAAACTCAGCAAATGCTTTGCAAATACTGCCCAGACAATTATCGGTCAGCAAGAAATAACAGATTGTACAGATCTTACAGACTTGTAAGAAGAAAGTTTATTTATTAATTTCAGTTTTATCAACAGTTATTAAAAGAAAAAAAAGAAAAAATTTAAAGGGTCTATTACAGTTAAACCAGTCTAAATGTGCACATGATCGTTGGAGCCCATTTCTTCCAAAAGCTGGGTATAACCATTACTCACGACACTGAATTCTCATCGCCAATCAGCAGTAAAGCTTCCCATCTTGGACTCCTTTATCTCGCAGAGCACTTCTTGCAGTCACATCTTCTCGTCAGATCAAACCCTATGGTTGTCTCTCCCAATCTTCTCTTCTCTGAATATCCTGCTGAAAAGACCACAAACCCCACCAGTGTCTGTCACAAATGTCTCTTTGCCCACCCTTTCTAGACCCTTGTCCCAGTTCCACCATCCTGATTGGTTGACACAACATTCCTAAGTTGAACATCATAGTCCCTTATAGTTTTGCTGAAACCAAAGCATTCTACCAACAGGACACACTGCTTTTGCAGAAAGCTGCTAAATGAAATACCCCACAGCACATCAGTGGAAATCTTTCTTTTCTTTCTTTTTCAATCTTTTTATTGATTTTCACATATACACAAAAAAAATAACATAATAATAAGTAAATTATAAATACAATAGACTTGAAATCACATTGATAATAAGATAATAATATCCTACTAAACATCAGCAAAAGAAAGTACCTTAATCAAGTCCACATGATTATATGAAAAAAAAACAAATAACCATTAAAAAAGAAAAAAAAATATTAAAAAATATGTGAGAAAAAATATATGTTAAAAAAAAATAAAACACTAAACTAAACTAACATAGGCAATAACAACAGTTTACAAGTATAAGATAGTGTCAAAGAGCTCCGGAACTCCATACCTGAACATGAATAAGCAGAAAGGTCCGGAAAAGGCCAAATTAATTCATATGAAAATGTCGAATAAACGGTCTCCAAGTTTCTTCAAATTTAATTGATGAGTCAAAAATAGTGCTTCTAATTTTTTCCAAACTCAGATAAGAAATAGTTTGAGAAAGCCACTGAAATGTAGTAGGAGGATTTACTTCTTTCCAATTTTGTAGTATAGACCTTCTGGCCATTAATGTTACAAAAGCAATCATTCGTCTGATTGAAGGGGAAAACTGATTGCCATCTTCATTTGGTATGCCAAAAATTGCAGTAATAAAATGAGGTTGTAAATCTATATTCCAAATTGAGGAAATAGTAGTAAATATATCCTTCCAATAATTATGTAAAGTGGGACATGACCAAAACATATGGGTCAATGAGGCCACTGCTAAATGACATCTGTCACATAGAGGGTTAATATGAGAATAGAATCGAGCAAGTTTATCTTTAGACATATGAGCTCTATGTACAATTTTAAATTGTATTAAAGCATGTTTAGCACATATAGAAGAAGAATTAACCATTTGCAAAATTTTTTCCCATTTATCTGTTGATATGTTATATTGAAGTTCTTTTTCCCATTCTTGTTTAATTCTAACTGATATTTCTGGTTGTATCTTCATAATCATATTATAAATAAAAGCTACTAATCCCTTCTGACAAGGATTTAAGATAAAGATCAAATCTGTAGTATCCATCAAAGTTGAATTAGGAAAAGATTGTAAAACTTTATGTAAAAAATTTCTAATTTGTAAATATCTGAAAAAATTAGATTTAGGTAATTCAAATTTATTAGAAAGTTGATCAAATGACATCAAAGTATCTTCAAAAAAGAGATCACGAAAACATTTTATACCTTTCCTTTTCCATATGTTAAAAGCTTGATCTGTCCAGGAAGGTTTGAAAAAGAAATTAAATAAGATAGGGCTATCAAGAACAAAGTTTTTCAAAATAAAGAACTTACGAAATTGAAACCAAATTCGTAATGTATGTTTAATAACAGGATTAAATATTTGTTTATTAAATTTAACTAAATCCGTAGGAAGACAAGAACCAAGAACAGAGAATAGAGAATATCCCTTTACCTCATTACATTCCAAATTTACCCACTGTGGGCACAGTGGTGAATCCAAATCCAATTTCCAATACAATAAATTACGAATATTATTTGCCCAATAATAAAATCTAAAATTAGGTAAAGCTAAACCACCATCTTTTTTTGATTTTTGTAATTGCTTTTTACTTAACCTAGGGTTTTTATTTTGCCACACAAATGAAGAAATTTTTGAATCAATGCTATCAAAAAAAGACTTAGGAATAAAAACTGGTAGGGCTTGAAATAAATATAAAAATTTCGGTAAAATCATCATTTTGACAGCATTAATCCGACCAATTAATGATAAAAACAAGGGAGACCATCTTGTAGTAAGTTGATGAATTTGATGGAGCATAGGTAAAAAATTCATTCTAAATAAATCTTTATATTTCTTGGTAATTTTTATACCTAGATAAGTGAAGTTATCAGTAACAACTTTAAATGGTGTCCTATCAGTCAATAAAGTTTGTGCATTTAAAGGAAATAATTCACTCTTATCTAAATTTAGTTTATAACCAGAAAAAGTACCAAATTGAACCAACAAGGATAAAATAGCAGGAATAGACCTATCAGGGTCAGAAATATATAACAGCAAATCATCAGCATAAAGAGATAATTTATATAACTTCTCATTACGGGTAATACCAAAAAGTGGAAATCTTAACCAGGGCATTACATTCTTAAAAAAGGGGAAAAGACAAGCTTCTGGTTAACTGAGTAGCAATTTATGTAATTAAATGAAATACAGAACAAATTAGAACACTACCAATGCCTTTACAGTACTATAAAACTGTGTATTACTTCTGAACAGTTATTGACAGAGGTACTCATCGACTGTGTTCTTTTGATTGACTGTAAATGAACAAAATCAGCACAGACACCCAGTGCAGATAATGGACTGCCTTCATACAATGTTGTAGATGATTACGTCCTCCAAATCTTCATTGGTGTTGTAAAATTCAAGATGATTGTCGATATCTTCATAATTCCTAACTTGTTGAAGTAGTTCAATTATTCAATTTTCACTCCTGTTTGTTCCTGACCTCTCCAAGCCTAAATGCTTGAAACCAAGGTGAGTAAAACAGTTCCAAATTGTTTTACTGCTTATTACTCTCCAACATTCCGTGACAAAAACCCCTGCCTTTTTAAAAACTAATTCCTACTTAAAAACTAATTGCACTAAGCATGGAGCAATGTCTAATGGCCATGCAGCTACATGAGACTGATGTTAGTTAGAAGCTGTTTGGCAACAGGATCCTGCCCAAATAAAGTGGTGTAGTGTCCCAAATAAAGGAAGGGACTCCCAGCTATTTTATCAATTATGTTTTGTTCTTTAAGAGTTGTCCTGAATAAATGGCGCTCCTGATTAACTGATGGCCCAATTAAATAGAATCCGCTAGTATGTAAATATTATATCTATCTATCTATCTATCTATATATTTATTTATTTATTTAAATTAGAGGAGTCTATTCAGAAATCTGATGGCAGGGGAACAGCTGCCCCTGAAATGTTGAGTGTCCTTCTTCAGTTTCCTGTACCTCCTCCTTGATGGTATCCATGAGATGTGGGCATGCCCAGTGGCAGCTCAGTGTTTCTGGATTTCATTGTTTTTTACATAATAACAGATTGGGGTGGTAAAAGAGGTGGAGGGTTTGCATTAGTGATAAGGGAGGACGTCACATCAGTACTCAGAGAGGGCACAACGGAGGGCTCATCTACAGAGGCAATTGGGGAAAGTGCCAAAATAAGAAAGGTGCAATTACTCTGATGGGATAATACTCTTGACCACATATATACAGTCAATTATATATACTGTATATTATACTATATGGCCACTGAGAAGTGGAGGAGCAAAATGTAGAGAGATTATATAAAGGTACAGGAACAACAAGGTTGTTATATTAAGCTCCCTAGTTTTCATGGAACTTTTAATACAAGCAACGTAGATGGGCTGGGATAGCAGGAAAGTGCTCAAGCACACAATTAGGAAGGCTGAAATGGGGTATGAAATGTCCTAAGCAAGCAGGATCAAGGAGAATCCCAAGCTATTATATAATTATATTAAGAAAAAGATGATAACTGATGAGAGGGTGAGTCTATTTAAGGATAAAGGAGGGAATTTGTGCTTAGAGTTGGAGCATGTGGCTGAGGTAGTAAATGAGTACTTTGTGTCAGCATTTGCCAAAAATAAAAGGATTTGGAAGACAATGAAGGCAGATTGTTACATGCTAATTTCTGAGATGCTTTGAGATTAAGCAGGAGGTGGTGCTGGATCTTCTGAAAACCATTTAAATGGATAAATCCCCAGGGCCTAATGACATATATCCCAAATATTGAAAAAAATGCAGATAATGAAATTGCTGGGGCTTTGCTGAAGATCCTTGTGTCCTCAGGATCAGTGAAGTCCCAAAGGACTGGCAAGTAGCAAGTGCTGCACCGTTGTTCAAGAAAGGAAATGGTGATAATCCAGGTAATTGTAGGTCAGTGAATCTCACATCAGTGGTAACGGAGAGGGTACTGAGCAATAGGATTTTTGTACATGTCCTGCTTATGGACGGTCAGCATGGCTTTGTGTGGGGGCAAGTTACGCTTTACAAAGTTAATTTAGTTTGTTAAAGAGGTGACAAGGAGCTAGATGAGGGTAAGGCAGTGATCATTATCTACATGGCCTTTAGTAAAGTATTTCATAAGGTCCCACATGGTGGGTTGATACAGAAGATAAAGATGCATGCCATCATGAGTGAATGGCTTGCCAGTAGAAGATGGAGAGTAGGACTAGAAGGCTGTTATTCTGGCGGGAGGTCCGTGGCCAGTGCAATTCCACAAGGATCGGTACTGAAGCCTCTGTTTGTCATGAATATGAATGATTTGATGAAAATGTTGATAGGTGGATGGATTAGCAAATTTCCATATGACACCATGTTTGCTGAAGTTGTGAACTATCGAAGGACTATGAAAGTATACAGCAGAATACAGATCCATTACAGGTCTAATCAGAGAAGTGGCAAATGGAGTTTAATCTGGGCAAGCACGAGGTGTTGCACTTTGTGAGATCAAAGGAAAGGATAAGGTATACAGTTAATGGCAGGCCCCTTGAAGGCTCTATAGAGGGAGCTTGTGGTTCGAGTGCATAGATGAAGGTGTCCAAGCAAGTAGCTGAGGTGGTAAAGAAGGCACATGGCACATCTGCCTTCATTGCTAGGGTTGGTGAGTGTAAGAATAGCTGCAGCTGTATGATGTTTTATTTTGCCTGCACTTGGAGTATTGCATGCAGTAATGGTCGCCCCTTTATTGGATGTTGAGACTCTGGAGAGTGTGCAGAAGAGGCCTTCCAGGATGCTGCCTGGAAATTCATTGGTCAGAGGGATTCAGCAAGGCAACGATGTTCCATCGGAATTCCTATGTATAAACTGTTGTTTCTGTCTCCATCGTGACAGAAGGATCTTGCCACATAATGGACCCAGCAAAGTTTGAACAGTGGCATTTTGACATTGGTGGCTTGAGGATGGGGTGCCTTTATTCTCAATGCATATCTTGACTCTACATTCCGAGAATCCCACGTAGCTTCTCTAGTCTACAGTGAGTTTCTCCAGTATCCATTCCAAGTTTTTCAAATCACAAGTACTCAGGTTCCCAGCCTTGTGGTCCCATGACTCAAGTCTGCATAACAAATGAGCGCTTCAAGCAAGCTTATCAATTGATTCAACAAATCATCATTCAAGTCAATAGTGTAAATTCTGGAAAAGCCCTACTCTAAAAGCTGATTCCTAGCTGGAGTGTGCAAGTACACAAGTAAATAACCCTTTCAAGAGTATTTTTAACCCCTTGAAGAAAGTCATAGTACACACTGGGAAAATTGAACTTTCATGTAGCAAATTAAACAGATCTACAGAACCAGCTAGCTTAGTGATGAAAGAAATCTGTCTATGCTGTCTTGATCGGTAAAACTGAGAGCATATCCTAATTGCCTTTTGAAAAAAATTGTGAAAGATAAAACACTGTGAGCAAGATTTGAAAGGGTTCTTCTCTAAGTTTCATGATTTCAAGGTTTCCCAAGGACTTTTCTCTATGTTCCCAGGAATTTTATTTTTCCAATTGTTTCCAAGGCTTATTCAATGTGTTTCGGGTTCCTTAATGTCTTCCCCATCTCGAGGATTCCCAAACCTCGCTCTCGGCCCCACCTAAGGTTTCTTGATCTAAGTCTGTTGGGGGTCCCAGGTCTCTCAGTCTCTCTACATCCCTGAGTCTCCCTACCCCTCGAGTTCCCCAAGCCTCCCTCTCAGGTCATTCCTGGATCTCGCATTTTCAGGTTTTCCTGGGCCAGCTATAGGGAGGGGGGCTGCTGTAGTGACTACCTCAGGCCTGTGCAGGGTATTACAGAGCATTGGACCCTGAGATTTTTAGAGCACCTGAATTGGTTCATTGTTGCTTAACAACAGTTATTAATGGTTTGAGAGTTCCTTGTTTTTTTTTCTTGAGCAACTCACTCTTTGTAGCGCAGTTTCCTGGTGCTTTCAGTTTAAGTTTATTTTGATATGCTCAGATTCTGTGTAAGTTTTATTGTTGAAGCAGATGCCCAATGAGCTCCAATTGGAGGGTCCTCATTTTGAGAATGATCCATCTCATGGTGTCACTTGGTCAAGCTACCTCTGTAAAAGCTCTTGTTTCTGTCTCTACTTGGAAGTCTTTGGCTCCAATAGTGGCATTGTACACCATGGCAATTATCTACCAGCATCACTGAAGGACATCCTGGACAAGCCCCTTATCCAGCAGACACAGGTCTGTGGCGCCTCAGGGGCTGCGCCTAGCGAGGGGGGCCCTCTCACAACCACGGATTCGGCAGCGCAATAGATACAGCAATTGCACTCGTGAATATGCATGTGTCAGAGAATTATTATTTCATTGTGATAGTATTTAACTCCATTCATTCCATCGTAGTATTTGTCGAGACCTGGACACAGCAACACTTTGCTGCCTGTTTGCATTCCGCCTTGCCTGAGAAATCAGACTGTCGAGTCAACTGACTCTGAAGACTAGCGGTATTCTTTTTTATTCGCAGTTGTTCTTTTCAGTTGCAGTGTAGGCTTCATTTCCAATTTGACAGTTTTAGTTAATGGCTCTGTTTGACCTAGTGTTTATTGTTTTCTTTTCCCTTTAACACTGTTCACATTAAAGTCTGTGAACTATTGACCTGCTTCAGTGGCTCCCACTCCGCACTTGGGCCAGATCCGAACCGGGTAACACATAAATAGGGTAGACTGTCAGAATCCTTTCCCCAGGGTAGAAATGTCAAACACCAAAGGACATGCTTTTAAGGTTAGATGGGGAGAAGATTAAAGAGTACATGGGGTGTAAGTTCTTTTATGGAGTGTTTTAGGTGCCTTGAGTAGGTTACTGGGGTAACATTGGAATCAGACAACTTGGAGTTTAAGATGCTTTTAGATAGACACATGAATATGAAGGGATGGAGGCATATGAATGATAAAAATTGTCAGCAAGACTGGCACAGTGTCATCTAGTGCTGTACTATTCAATGTTACTTTAAACATGGGGTGCGTGATTAGTCAAGGGTGTCAATGGGTAGGCATCAGACTTTGGAATAATATGTGGTCTGTTACGTCCGTGGCCCCCTCCTTTTTGAGAATCGCAAGATCACTATTAAGTCAGGTCAGGAGACCAGGAAATGAGAGAAAGACATGCAGAATACACAGAGAGTTTGGAATGTGTCCTGGCCTCCGAAAGGCGGAACCATTGATAACGGCTATTGTCTCTTGGAGATGGAATTGTGTATTGAATACTGTACGATTCATCAAAGCCCCCAGGCAATGAACCGAGGGGGGTTGGTGGAGGGATTGTATCATCCCATCCTGATTGACATCTGAGACCCCGTGAGTGGGGATAAAAGAGGGTCTGGGGAACAGCCCCTCAGACGCACCAGAAGAAACGCTAGAAATCCTGTAATAGCGTAATGGCGAAAGCCGGTGGAAACAGCCCACGTGCGTCCTTTTCCATTTGCCTCGGAATTGGTGGGCCTTTACCACGGAAGCACGGCTTTAGCTAACCACAATGGGGAAATCAGTCCCCAATGACTCTCGAAGGATTGACATCATAAAAGGAATGGGCAAGTTAAACCTCCGTCTTTCTCTCCAACCAAAAAGCTGCAGCTTGAATGAACTTGAATGACTTTTATATTTCCATCGGACAATACATTACCCCCTAGACAACGATAGAGCTATTTCTTATTGATTATTATTATACCCACGCTTTTAGATTTAGTATTGATGACGTATATTATCTGTATGTTTGCATTGATATTATTTTTGTGTCTTTTTATCAATAAATACTGTTAAAAATAGTACCATCAGACTTCAACAGACCTCTCTATCTTTGCTGGTAAGTGACCCAGTTACAGGGTACATAACAGGTCAAAGCAAATTGTGTATGGAAATGCCTGGATCAGCTTACAAATTTTAGACATTCATTCCCAAAGTATGCTACACCTTTCAAGGCCTACTTGCGTTCTGTTAGGCTGCTTAAGACATGAGCAAAACTTGTTTCCATCTTGCCACAGGCCAACTTTTGAGAAGAATCTTGTGTCATAAAGCAGTGGTCGAAACAGGAGTGAAACTTTGATGAGATTTGATAATTCAAGCCTCCCTTCCTGGGGACTGCTGGCTGCTGCATTTTAGTGCTTGCCAGATGTCTGCTAAGCAGCAGGTACTGTTAAGTTGAATAAAACACAATCCTACATATCCTTTTTTTTTTCAATTTGATTCTGAGCCACAGATCTAACAATCTGAGGAAGGGACTGGCATACCCCTTAGTCACCAACATAACGAGTTATTTCAAATATTCAAATGTTACATAGTTCTCCTGAACTTATTGCATAGATAATGATAAATGTTTCTGCAATCTGTATATTATCTTGGAATTACAGACAAGGTTCTGTTGTTTTGAGGACAAACTATCTTTTGAATAACATTTTGGAACATAAAAATTACTTGAGTAAGTATTCGCACAAATTCTTGTTGTCTTCTGAGCTTTTTGATTGTTTATATACGGTAAACTGATTAGCTTAGCCAAGCCTTTTGAATCTAGAAGAAAGAAGGGATATGTGGCAAAGCAAAGGATATTTTTGTGTGATTGGTTGTGCCAAGATTTCATTGTCAGGGCTTGTTGATGGGAGAATTTCCTTGTACATTTCTTGAAAGAGATTATAACAATTATTCTGTCCCAATCCTCCTCTATTAGCATGAATAGCATTAATAAACACCAATAAACCAAACATTTTGTTGTGTGGAGACATTTTAAAACCCTGGGGAGAAAATATAATTTGCCTGCCTTATAATGCTTTGTGTGTGTTCACTGCTTTGCAGTGTGACATTTTTAGCTGATGTGTTGAAAACATAATACTGAGCTGCACAGTTCACCAGAGTGAGTTTCGTTTTGCTAGTGTAAATAGCTGCACATCTTTATGTCCCTCATTTCTCTAGTGCCTGCATCATTAGTGTAAATGTGCTATGGGCAGTTTGGTGTCCTGTTTTTAGTGCTGTTTTTATTTTGGCCTTGTTTGGTCGTCATGTGGACTGTAAGTAGTGAAATGGCATTTGCTCTCCACTGCCTGCTATCTGCAGTACCAAAAAAGCATTACGTTCTTCCCTCAACAGGTAGAAATTTTCTCTTTTTGCCCCTTGCACAAATATGTTTGCAGATGAGCAATATGCAGTGGCAGCTGAAATGCAGCATGTGACATGTAGAAAGAAGAAACTTTGCAGCCAATTGCTGTACCATTTTTCAGATTTGACAGTTGAAGTAAAACCTTTTGCATATGATTGAGGCCAAGACTGGAGCTGTACTGTTCCAGATTTCTGCCTGTTTTATGCTTGGGCACAAGATTAGATCATTTGTTTTCCTACTCTTTGTATTGTATGTCATGTGATATTAAATTGTAACATAGCTGACCATTGCACTTCAAAATATATTTGTAGATAGTTAGCTTTAATTATCGTTTTGGGTGATTTTTTAACAGCTTCATTTGCAGTTTCAGCATTGCAAGACATAAAGAAATACTTGAAGAGATTTAATAACTGATGTATATCATGTTAACTTTGTATTATATTATTTTTCACTTGTGCAAAGGGGCACATTTTCAAGGCAGGAAAAGAATTGATTTTGACTCTGCTAATTGAAAGTGTTCAGTTCATATTGCAGGCCTTAAGTAGACATATTTCCCAAAGACCAAGTGATCACTGAACCTTCTGCATTTTTATAACAGAGACTGAAAGAACTAAAACAAAGAGAATTTGCTCGAAACGTAGCTTCGAGATCAAGGAAGGATGAAAGGAAACAGGAAAAAGCCCTCAAACGTCTTCACCAGCTTGCAGAGCTGCGGAAACAGTCAGAATGGTCAGTCTACATTAATGTTTGAGTTATGAATGTTTAAACCAATATTACACTCTATTGGAAGAGATAATAATTTTTCAAAATTTCACAGACCCAAGATACATGTATATAAAGATTGTTTTAGCTATTGTATCATAAAAATAACAACTAAATACTACACTTCAAATAAAAGAAATAAGTTGTTAGATTGCGTGCACAGTGCATGATTTTGGAGACTGTGCAAAATACAGGAGTTACAAATGTTTGTGAGTAAAGTTTAAGGGCTAGATAAAGTTGGCATTGAGGTTATCTGCAAATGAAACTACAATCATGTATTAGATCAGCACTTTCAAGGTAATGGGTAATTTGCAAGTTAATATCAGCTTCCAGGATGTTAGCAAAAAAAAAATAATATAAGAGTAATTGAGTCATAATTACAGCAGAAAGGAATGAATATTGCATTGACTTTGAGCTAATATACCTAGATTGTGCATTTAAATATCTTTGCAGTCTTTTGCCTTTTATGTGATAAAAATAGTAACTGCAATATTGTACCACCTTTACATTCTTAACATTAGACACCTAAAAGCTAATAATTATGCATTGAATATTTTTTCAGAACAGGAAAGTGGAAAGCTCTTATAACAGTTATTTCCTGTTCATTTTACTATCTGAATAGCTCATGCCTCCTGTGAGTCTGTCTTTCCAATTGTTACTCATCACAAAAGATACAGTTTTCTTCTACATTGGACTTGTTTGTGCAGTCATTAGGTAATGTGCAGAATTTCCTGAAATGAAACAACAGTAATCCTGTCAATTTACAGCCAAAGTCTAATTAATGGAATGAGCCTAGATTTAAGCTCATCATGTGACAACAGCTTTTGGAGGAATGAAGGATGATCTGATGGAAATAGATAACATCCCAAAGAAGCATTTCAGAGTACCCGTTGAGATGTTTTCACTGATAAATGTCACTTGGAATTGGGGACGTTGAAACGAATAAAGGAATGATTACTTAAGATCGTAGTGTGTAGTAAGCTCTTTTCACAGTGTGTGGTGAATCTCTGGAACTCCCTATTCCAGAGGGATGTGAAGGCCGGATCATCAGAGGTGCTTAAAGTGGAGGTAGATGAGTTTTTGAAAGTTCAAGGAATTGAGGACTGTGAGGAATTGTGCAAGAGAGGAGATTGAAGATTCAAGATTGTGTACTGTCATTCTGCAGCACAAAGGCAAAGGATAACAAAATGATTGTTACTCTGGATCCCCTGCAGCATAAAAAGCACAATAAGTGTGAAAACCACAATAAATATAAATATAAAAAAATTATAAACTGCAATGCACAAGTAACTGTTGGTTGTGGTCATATATAAGAAAGAGATTAGAAAAGCTAAAAGAAGATACGAGGTTGGTTTGGCAAATACGGTGAAAGTAAATCCGAAAGGTTTCTACAGTTATATTAAAAGCAAGAGGATAGTGAGGGATAAAATTGGCCCCTTAGAGAATCAGAGTGGTCAGCTATGTGTGGAGCCGAGGGAGATGGGAGAGATTTTGAACGATTTCTTCTCTTCGGTATTCACTAAGGAGAAGGATATTGAATTGTGTAAGGTGTGGGAAACAAGTAAGGAAGTTATGGAACCTATGACAATTAAAGAGGTGGAAGTACTGGCGCCTTTAAGAAATTTAAAAGTGGATAAATCTCCGGGTCCTGACAGGATATTCCCCAGGACCTTGAGGGAAGTTTGTGTAGAAATAGCAGGAGCTCTGACGGAGATCTTTAAGATGTCATTAGAAATGGGGATTGTGCCAGAGGATTGGCGTATTGCTCATGTGGTTCCATTGTTTAAAAAGGGTTCTAGAAGTAAGCCTAGCAATTATAGACCTGTCAGTTTGACATCAGTAGTGGGTAAATTAATGAAAAGTATTCTTAGAGATAGTATTAATAATTATCTGGATGGATGGGATCTGATTAGGAGTAGCCAGCATGGATTTGTGCGTGGAAGGTCATGTTTGACAAACCTTATTGAATTTTTTGAAGAAGTTACGAGGAATGTTGACGAGGGTAAGGCAGTGGATGGAGTCTATATGGACTTCAGCAAAGCCTTTGACAAAGTTCCACATGGAAGGTTAGTTAAGAAGGTTCAGTTGTTAGGCATTAATGCTGGAGTAATAAAATGGATTCAACAGTGGCTAGATGGGAGATGCCAGAGAGTAGTGGTGGATAATTGTTTACCGGGATGGAGACCGGTGACTAGCGGGGTGCCTCAGGGATCTGTTTTGGGCCCAATGTTGTTTGTAATATACATAAATGATCTGGGTGATGGGGTGGTAAATTGGATTAGTAAGTATGCCGATGATACTAAGGTAGGAGGTGTTGTGGATAATGAGGTGGGTTTTCAAAGCTTGCAGGGAGATTTATGCCGGTTAGAAGAATGGGCTGAACGTTGGCAGATGGAGTTTAATGCTGAGAAGTGTGAGGTTCTACATTTTGGCAGGAATAATCCAAATAGAACATACAGGGTAAATGGTAGGGCATTGAGGAATGCAGAAGAACAGAGAGATCTAGGAATAACAGTGCATAGTTCCCTGAAGGTGGAGTCTCATGTAGATAGGATGGTGAAGAAGGCTTTTGGAACGCTGGCCTTTATAAATCAAAGCATTGGGTACAGAAGTTGGAATGTAATGTTAAAATTGTTCAAGGCATTGGTAAGGCCAAATTTAGAATATTGTGTGCAGTTCTGGTCACTGAATTATAGGAAAGATATCAATAAATTAGAGAGAGTGCAGAGACGATTTACTAGGATGTTACCTGGGTTTCAGCACTTAAGTTACAGAGAAAGGTTGAACAAGTTAGGTCTCTATTCATTGGAGCGTAGAAGGTTGAGGGGGGATTTGATCGAGGTATTTAAAATTTTGAGAGGGATAGATAGAGTTGACGTGAATAGGCTGTTTCCATTGAGAGTAGGGGAGATTCAAACGAGAGGACATGATTTGAGAGTTAGGGGGCAGAAGTTTAAGGGAAACACGAGGGGGTATTTCTTTACTCAGAGAGTGATAGCTGTGTGAAATGAGCTTCATGTAGAAGTAGTAGAGGCCAGTTCAGTTGTGTCATTTAAGGTAAAATTGGATAGGTATATGGACAGGAAAGGAGTGGTGGGTTATGGGCTGAGTGCAGGTAGGTGGGACTAGGTGAGATTAAGAGTTCGGCACGGACTAGGAGGGCCGAGATGGCCTGTTTCCGTGCTGTGATTGATATATGGTTATACATAAGATTATCTTAAATGCATAGACTGATTGTACTTAAATAAAGTGATGCTAAGTGCAGGAATATCTGAACATAAGGTAACTCTGACAGGAAATGACTCTTGGCAAGAGGAATTCCTCTAGGTAGCAGCAGGGCACATGAAAGCACAGTCAGACTGAGACTGTGTCCATGTAAGTGTGAGGCGTGAGTGCAAGCATAAGTTGGCAGTGCAAGGGGGATGAAGGGGGCTGTGGATAGGAGTGGCTGTTCTGGACGTAGTGGTGGTGAGATGGCTTAATAGGAGCAAGTGTTGATCAGCTTGATGGCTTGCAGGAAGTGACTGTTTCTGATTCTAGCAGTCCTGGCCTGGATATTGCGTAGCCTCTTCCCTGATGGGACTGGGAGAGACAGTCCATAAGCAAGGTGGGTGGAATGCTTCACGATGTTGCTGGCCTTTATCCAACACCTTTCTTTATATATGTCTTTGATGGCGAGTAGGCTAATGCTAGTGATGCGTTGGGCAGTTTTAGCTGCCCGTTGCAGAGCTCTCCTGCCCGCTGAAGTGTGGTTTCCATACCACACAGTGATGCAGCATGTTAGATGAGGCCAGAGGCTCAGCCGCTTTAATCACCTTGAATGGTGGGGCAGGCTTGAGGATCTTCCTGCTCCTATTTTCTGGTGTTCTTGTGAATGATAATTCCTTTACTGGTGAAGGGAATTGGTTAAAGCAACATTATTATGCCAAAGTAAAGCTCAGTCATTGTGGGATTATTATAAATGATAATATAGTCTGATGTATACATATCACACTATTTATAGTCTGAAACCCTAAAGCAAAATAAATTGCAGTTTCGTTCTATGAAAGTTGCAGCAGGTATAGCAGTTAAGTGTTTCTGTCACTGTCAGCATTCTCAAGGTGCAAACATATCCCAAACAATGCTCAGCTTAGTGTTGTAACACAAAATAATATTTCCTAGCTCTACCCAATGAGTGTCTTGTATTGCAACAACATGAGACTTGAATCAAAATTAGTCAACTAAATTCTTCTTATTTATTGATTACCAGAATACCTAAAGATACTGAAATTACAAGTAATTATTTAAATAGCTGTCAGAATAAAGAGATCTGAAAGGATGTTACTTTTTGCATTATAATCTTGCTTATAATGGCAATGTGACTCAGCGTGTACTCTGTTTGGTTTTCATACAGCGCCTCAGGAAGTGGTCCCATGTTCAAACCAGCAACAGTAGCCATTGACAATCACGTGAAAGCAGCTGTCAGTGGATCCTTTGCCAAAGGCAGAGATAACGAAAGAAGGAGCAATACCCAAGCATCTTTCATGAAAGAAGAGGCTCTGAAAAGGACTCAGGGAAACAGTCTGCATTGTCCCCCACGTGGTGGCCAGTACGATCAGTTCGGCTTAAGGCCCTTGGGTCTCTTCACAAAGAAAAACAACCCATGCATCCCCATTCAGAAGGGCAGTGTCTCCTTTTCTTTTTCCAAAAAAGCTCCAGTGAAGTTGGAGTCGTCTGCTTCAGTTTTTAATGACACCATTGAAGAGAAGCATTATGAACAGGAGCCGCTGAGCCATAAAGTGAAAACAACAGCTGAAGCAGAGGTCTCACTGGTAGGTGCAGGGACAAGTAGCATTGCAGACACGGAAAATAATGAACAAACCAAACCGTCCCAGGCTTTCAGTAGCACTGAGAGCAATCCTTTTGCAAGGGTTAAGAAGCTGAAGGCGCTCATGTTAAAGGAAAACAAGGATGAAGCTGAGAAAGAATGTCATTGCTATAGTCCTACACATTGCAAAACTAACACACATTTTCCCTTCTTGTTTCTTATGAAATCATCAGAAAAGACAGGCATGGCTAAAGTGGTAAGTCATAATGATAACCTTCATGAATCTCAGACTGATGGTTCTGATGCAAAACGTTCCGCTGTTCCAGAATTTGGGAATGAAAAGCATGAGAACCCAGATGCCAAGAGAATGGCAGCAGCACAATTGAATTCTCCTGCTCAGCTACAAACAAACACAGAAGAGGTAGGGAAAACACTGGATCAGGATGTTTGCAAGATGAAAGCTGAAGAAACATTAGGGTCAAATGAAAAACAAACTGAGGCCACAATACCTGCTCAAGGAAAATTGAGCAAGGTAGAACCAGTACACAGGCCGTACATTATAACTGAACCCTTTCTATCAGTGCTAAGTAAAGATGAATCAACCAGACTTCAGTGGCCGTCTGAACTTTTACTCTTCACGCAGACAGAACCATCCCTATCATACAGCTGCAATCCTTTGTATTTTGATTTTAAATTGTCTCGAAATAAAAGTAGAGAGAGTGGTGCCACAGAGGGGAAAAACAATAAGGACTACCAACAAAATGCAGCCGTTACAACTGAAGGAGATAATAGCTCAAGCACAGTTGCAGAACAAAATGGAAGTACAGAAAAAGAGCAAGATCCAAATAGGGGGAAGTCAGTGGTGTCACACAAGTCAAAGAGCCGAAAGAGTCACAACCAATCCAGCAAAAAATCTAAACAGAGATCAGACTCTGGCCGTGTGAGGAAGAGAAAGAAAAGACTGAGGAAAGAGGATAAACATGCATGGGAAGTCACAGAGCCCGGATTGCAGAATACTGAAGGAAGTTGGAAAGAAGGGAAGAATTCCAAACTCATTCCGAAACGACCTTTAGAAGGCATACATGCCCATTCCAGTGAGGAACCAGAGCAAGTTAGCAGTAGTATTACCAATAAACAGACAATTCCTCCTGTTGATTTAGTCAACAAAAAACAGAAAGTGTCAAGTAGTAGTCCTTTGAATATTAATCAAGTATCATGTGAAGATCGAAAGGCACACAAATCCAGACACGACAGTCTTATCTCCAACACTAATGACAGTGACAGCACTGAGGAGAATCACAGAAAGAGTCAGAGATCATTTTCTCACTGTAGTTACGAAGATGATTCACAAAGTAATTCAAGCGACTGTCGAAAATCCAGAAGCTATTCATCTTCACAAGGTTCATCATTGAGGTCATCTTCTGATACTTCAAGTGATCACAGTAGAACTAGTCACAGAAGCAGAAATTATTCTGATAGATCCAGTGAATACAGCAACAAAAGCCGGTCTCGGTATTGTTCCAAGAGGCATCATAGGTCACATTACAAGTGTCATTCCAGACAAAAGAAGAAAAAGCACAGCTACTCTTCAAGTTCATCATTATCTTCTGATGATGATCATTACCACAGGAAAAGAAGTGGCAGTCACAGCAGAAGTCGAGGCAGTGCCCAAATTAGGATGCAGATGAGCAGAACAGGCCGATTACATAGCAGGAGCAGGAAGTCCAGAAGCAGACAACCCCACAGTAGGAGCAGAAGTAGATATAGGAGTAGGTCAAGGCATAGTAAGAACAGACAAGAAAGCAGCAGAGGTTCCAGTTTGAGAAGGTCGCGTTCCAGAAATACAGACAATTGCAGGCATGAAATATCCAGTAAAAAGCTATCAAGGCACAGATCTTTCTCAAAAGGCAGAGTTTGTCATATAAAGTCATCACTTTGCAACAGTGAAATAAAAAGAGGTTCAGGAAAGCACTGTGGAATAATAAAGAATGAAGATACAATGCAGAATTATAGCCCCATTGCCCCTAGTTTATTCCAGAGAAATATGACCATTGGTTGCTCTATTTTCCCATTGAAGGAACTCATTCAAGATGAAAGAAAATCCCATGTGGCAAAGCAAATTTTGGAAAATGAACAATGTAAGGACAATGAAGGGAAAACAGACACCAGAGAATCAGCATCAAGTATAATGGGCCTGAAGTCGAAGGATTCTCCAGAAGCTTACTTTGGTCCCAGGCTTCCCCCTTCTATGGATAATGTGACGTTATGGTCTTTAATTGGGAAGTTAACAGCATCAAAAAAAGTAGGTGCAAAAAAAGATAATATTAGCAAAGGGAATGAGCCTGAACACTTGGAATGGAATGGGAATGAAACACAGTCTACTGGCTCCCAGGAAGAAAGTCTTGAGTTCAAAGAAACACATGAGGATAAAGTGGACATTGATCAAAGTTCAACATGCAATGCATCAGAAATGGCTGAGAAAGAAAAGGTTGGTCTTTCAATATACCAAGCACAGGCTACTGACGAAAGTATTACTCCAGACCCTGAAGAAATGTCTAATGTTGTTTCTTCCACTGCAGATGTTTTTACTGATAGTTCAACAGCAGTCAAAGAGAAGAATTCCCGAATGACATTTTACGATTCTAGTAGTATAAATTCAGTTCCATTGGGAGAGATTGTGTTTGATTATTATGGCGCGAACTCACAGAGTGTTGATGAAATGGACCCTCAATTCAAGGAATGTTCTAAATCAATCTCACCCCCTCTGGCAAGTCAACCCATAATCTTCTTACCGGAAGAAATGGAAAAATATAGTAAATTACAGTTCCAGGCACAACAGCATATCCAGCAGCAGCTCCTTGCCAAACAAGTCAAAACTTTCTCATCATCTGCAGCAGCAGTTGCTTTCACTCCAGTACCAGCATTTCAGCCAGTTTCCCTTCAACAGCCTTCTGTTTCTACTGCCTCTTCTGTGACCACAGTTCACCACACTCTGCTCCAGCACCATGCTGCTGCCTCGCTCACGGCTGCTCTCCACCCTGGCGCCCATCACCAAGTGATGTCTCAGCTTCACCACATCGCCCAGCCACATGTTGCACCCTTTACTTTCTCTCCAATCACTCAAGCCATTATTCCCGCTCACCCCGCCACCTTCCTGGCCGGCCATCCACTGCATTTCATCCCGGCAGCAGCCATCCACCCAGCCCACCTGGCACTTCACCCACTGCCTCACACTGCCCTCTGCCCAACACTGTTTGCTCCCCACCCTGCTGCGTCAGCTATTCACCTCCACCCTTTGCTTCATCCGCTGTTCCCAGGGCACGAACTGCAGCATCGCTCTGGTCCAAGCACTTGAGACAAGCAGCTGAAGTCTACAGCAATTAAAATGTTAGGATATTCATTCACGGTGGCAAACTTGTGTGCATTCAGCTGCTGAAACAAATATGCTATAACTCTCTTTATTTCTACAGTTTTGTTTGATGTTTCTAATCTAAAATTTCCTACCTGAGTCCCTATTGAAGTTTAGCTTTCTATGAATGAAGTTATTAGATGGTGAGCATCAATGCCCTGTGCATTAGAATAGATTTCTGTGTCATAGCTTCCATCTGACTTTATAATAATGATAATTAAGTGGAAGTGTCATAGCGTTTTCCAGATGTTCTCTTCCAATTTGCCCTCAGGAGAGAACAATTCTTGTTAGAACACTGGTCCAGCAATCCATTTTCTTTATTTTAAATCCTTCAAGCCCTTCAAAATCAAAATGTGTAATTTTTATCACACTTTCCACCAGTTTTTTCAGATATATTATCTTTTTGTTACCTTGACTGTATCACATTGTAATTATGCTGTTAATAGTTATTTAGGCTTTAGTTTAAACTGGAAAAAAATCTTCAAGGCATTTGTATTTTGTGTAAAAAAAATATGCAGAGTACAGTGTACGTGGGTAGAATTGGACTGGATGCTCTAAATCCAGTGCTATTGTTTAGGTTTTTTCCATGTAATATGGAATTATTGTACTGTATAATGCAATAATATTTTTCCATAATAAATTTTGTTCTATCAATGAATGATAATGTACAGTATATAACATAATTCCTTATGTAAATAACGTCAATACAGTAAAGTACTATACTTTAGAAGTAAAATTCTGTACTATATTCTCCCAACCAGGTATATTATCTTTTTATTCAATGTATTGTATATTTGTCTTGAAATTTGTTAGGATTTAAACACAGGTGTCTGTATAATATACTGTCCTGAAAAATAATAATTGTGGTATGACAGAACTTGGAAATAAATTATGACAGAACAGACTGATGAAAAGATGTAATGTTTACTGAACTTTGTGGAATTTGTGTAATACCGATGATTTTTTATTGGAATGTAAATTTACATATATTTTATAGCACAGTAAAACAACTTTGAGCTTTTATTTTTGACAAAAATAAAACTTTGTTTTTTTCTAATCAGGCCTGTAACTGATAGGACAAATGGGCTCCTTTTCTATTTAGGAAAACCTGAAATAAATCATTCGAAAAAGCACCATAAAGCTCATTTCATAGATCAACGAGTGGTCATTACAGTAACTACTTTTTATTTTGTAAAGAGACTATTGAGTAAATTATAGGTTGTCAGAGCCATTTCAAGCCTGACATTATAAGGAAGAATAAAAAGTATTTTGATAGACATTGCTAGCAGAGTAGAGTATTTAAGCTGCAGGTGTATGCATTCACTGATGTAATATTACAAAAGCTTCAATCATGTAGAACCTACAAACCCTATTGACTTTTGATAGCAATTATATTCCAATCATCAGATAATCTCTTTTATGGTAAATGGTTCAATGTAACACATGGGAAAATGCCACATCATGGAGAGAGCTCCATGACAAATTAATACCTGGGTACATTTTTAAAATAAAGCATTGCAGTATAACTCCCAAAACAAATTTACTTCCTTCTTTTCCTCTTTCTCCTGAAAGTCTAAATACAGAATGGTATGTCACCTTTCAACTTTACGAGGCATTGGTGAGACCACACTATAATGTGTACAGTTCTTGTTAGCCGACAATAGGAAAGATGCCATTAAGTTAGAAGGGATGCAAAAAAATTTTACAAGATTGTTACTGTGACTAGAGGCCTTTAGCTTTAAGAAGAGGCTGGATAAACTGAAATATTTTCCCTGGTGTGTAGGAAGTTGCGAGGTGACCTTATAGGAGTATATAAGGGAGATGATCACATTTTTTCCCAAGGTGACAGAGTTTAACACTAGAGATGAGTGAGTAAAGATTTAAAGGGAACTGAGGGGCATTTCTTTTCGCACAGAGGCTGGTTGGTATATGGAACAATCTGTCAGAGAATACTGTAGAGATGAAGACAATTACAAAGCTTATAGACATTTGGACAGGTACATAGATGGAAAAGGCCTAGAAAGGTACAAGAAAGCACAGGCCTAGAAATGGGAATAAACTCAGATAAGTATCTCGAGCAGCACAAGTAGCTTGGGCAAAAGGGCACATTTCTGTTCTGTTTAACTCTGACTCTAAAGAGAACACAGCTGAACTAAATAATCAATCTTAATATGAAGCAGGTAGTATCATCAACCTGTTTGACACTATCAAACCTAAGTTCAGTCCTGCCCTTATCCATTATTCAGTAGGATCCTGGCAGACTTCTGATCACTTTCTACCATATTGTTCAGAGACAGAGATACCAGTTCAATGTCCAACTACTTTCTTCAGTACAAAATAATTAATGCAATATCTACCAGGAATTAAACTTCTGCTAGTTCAATTCAATAGCAAAACCATGCATTTTCTTCAATAGCAGAACCATCAGATGCTTTGTTTTTTTTATTTCTTTCAGTTATGTTTAATGATTAAACTGGTCCTGTGGTCTCATTTGAAACAAATACCTATTATCACTAAATTCAGTTTATTGATCTATTATTATGAGGATCGTATGCATAATAACATTCCAATCAGTGGTGATCAAAGATAAGTAAAAATTGAAGATGTTATTACCAGAAAACCTGATGTATGGTGAAAAAGAGTAATTAATGCATTTCTTCACTTTACATGCTTGGCTACATGGTCCATGAGTCAGACTACTACATCGATTAATGGGTAACTGGCCAGATATGGATCATGCACACTGATCTCGGATGATGTGGATTTCTTCCTGATCTTTTTCTTTAATTTGCTTCTTTGAAATAATTTGTGCTTCCAACCAATTTAACATTTTAAACAGCAGTCTGCATGCAAATCACGCTGTCTTCTGACCTTTTCTCTTGATACCACTGTGCTTGCCTTCAGGTCTGCAAAGGCACCAAATAGCATCTGGTGTAGTTATTGCATTAATCATGACCTTATATATGTACTTCAGTGAAACATCTTTTCATTAGCAGCAGTGACAACATGGCATGACAAACAGGAGAAAACTTAAGGTCCTGGCTGATTTTTGAATATCTTGACTTTATATGACATTGCCTTCACAGACCAGATGACAGGGTGTGAGATGACCCCAAAAATTACAGTTGTCCCAGAAAAGTCAAATCTCCAAAGGAAGCTGTATAGATGTCCTGTTAAAACAAGTCAAACAGTATACAAAATGTATTGATATCTTGGTTAGTTTAGAAAAATCAGAGTTAATTTGTTATCAAAGTACGTATATGCCACCATTTTCTACCTTGAGGTTCATTATCAGAATCAGGTTTATTATCAGCATTCGAAGCTCAATGTACATTTATTATCAAAGTATGTTTGCTGTATACAGTCTTGAGATTTGTCTTCTTGCAAGCAGCCAAAGAAACAAGGATAGAATCCAGTAAAATACACACAACAAAGACTGTCAAACACCCAATGTGCAAACAAGAATCAATTACGCAAATAATAAAAATGTTAACAAATTACACACAGATCATCAACCGTGGAGCCCCCAAAAGTGAACCCATGACCTTGGAGCAAGGCAGGTGAAGCCTCCAGGAGCCTGATAGCTTCAGGCCACAGCCAATGAATCAGTTCTGTGCTGAGATGAGCACCAATGGTTGCAAGCCATGGCCAATGAATGAGTTCAGTGCTGAGACGAGCACCAATGGTTGCAAGCCATGGCCAATGAATGAGTTCAGTGCTGAGTTGAACGCCAATGCTTGCAGGCCAAAGCCACGGAATCAGTTCAGCACTGAGATGAGTGCAAAAAGTAAACAAAAACACATGGAGCATGAAGTAAACAGTCCTGAAAGTGAGTCCACAGCTGCGGAGCCCGATGGCTGCTGAGCAACAACTTCTCCCAACCTGGTAGTGTGGCACCCAAGATTCCTATACCTCCTGCCTGATGGCTGCAGGGCAACAACTGCTCCTGAACCTGGTAGTGTGGCAACCAAGATTCCTGCACCTCCTGTTCAATGGTAGTAGTGAGAAGAGAGGAGGACTGGTCAAATGCAAGCCCACAGCACTGAACACATGTTAGTTTTCCGCTCTCCTCCTTGATGATTTCAGTCTTGCTCACTGTATTAATCGGTGAAGAGTAATGGAACTGACTGTGGGTTTGTCTTCCACCATCAGACCTTGACTTAGCCTCCATGGCCACCCCAGTCATACAGCTGCACCTCCACTCTCAAAAATTGAGTTCGCTGAATCTCCCAGGAGATCGCAAAAGCACCAAGTCATTCAGTCAGTTCAAAAGAACATCCTTAAAAGGAAAATTACAGGGTGCAGACTGAAGAAATCGCAGTTCAGATTTTCAATCTCCCTTCTATATGCCACCTTTATTTCAGCCAATAACAGTGGCATTGTCAGCAACTTAAATATGTCATTGGAGCTGAAATTAGCCACAGTCATAAGTATAAAGTGAGTGGAGGAGCTTACTGAGCACACAGCTGCCTGGTACACCTGTGATGATGGTGATTATGGAGGAGATATTGTTGGCAATCCATGATGACTACAGGTGAGAAAGTAGAGGATCCATTTGCACAAGGAGGTATTGTGAGACCCAGATCTTTGAGCTTAGTGATTAGCTCTGAGGGACGATAGTATTGAATGTTCAGCCAATATCAATGAAAAGCATCCTGATGTTTGCATCTTCACTGTCCAGATGTTGCAGAGCTGAGTGAAGAGCCAATAAAATGGTATCTACTAATGACCCACTGTGATGGAATGCAAACTGAAGCAGATCCAAGGCAGGAGTTGAGATGTTTCATCATCAATGTTAGACTGGAAGGAAGGATAGACAAGGGCCAGGTTAATAAACATGGTGGACTTGACTGAAACATATTTATTTTAATTCAAGGAGTATAATTAGTGAAGCATGTGAGTTCAGAGTCTGGATTATACGTGGAGCTATAATGTTGTTGCTATTACAGAAACTTGATTGAGACAGTGGCAGAACTGACAGCTCAATATTCCAGAGTTTAGATGGTTCAGATACAATAGACAGAGATGGAAAAGAGATGGGGAGTTGCATTGCCATTTAGTGAGAATTTCACATCTGCACTTAGAGAGGATATCTTGGAGTGCTCATCTAGGGAAGCAATATAGGTAGAGCTCAGGCATAAGAAAGGTGCACTTATTATGAAGTTTAAACTACAAAACTTCCAATGGCATTTTGGAGATCAAGGTACAGACATAGAGGCAGATGAAAAGAAATAAAACAAAAGGGTAATTGTAATGGGTGATTTTAATTTTCCCAATATTGACTGTGACTCCCTTTATGAGAACAGGATTAACTTGCATTTGGAAAAGCATGGACTTTATTAGGGATAGTTAGCATGGCTTTATGCAGGGGAGCACCTGTCACAAATTTCATGACATTTTTTGAGGAGGTGATAAAGATTGTTGATGAGGGTAAGGTAATGTATGTTAGCCACATGGAAATACAATAAAGTACAATAATCAATGAAAAACTACACACAAACAAAACTGACAAATAACCAATGTGGAAAAGAAGACAAACTATGCAAAAACAAAAAAAGTAAAAAAGCGAATGGAAAATACTGAGAATGAGTTGTAGAGTTTTTGTAAGTGAGTTCATAGGTTTAAAATTTTAAATTTTCTCCATTTTAAGCAATACTTTAGTATTTCATTCAAATTTACTTTAAATATTTAAATATTAGATTATTGAAACAATTATTAATCAGCTTAAGCAACTTAAACCACTAAATTTTAATTTCTATTCGGATAAGGAGCAATATTGTAATTAAAGGGCTGGTGAGCAGATCAGTTAATAATACAGGTAAGTGTGAAGTGTTGGATTTTGCAAAGTTAAATCCGGGTAGAAATTTTGCAATGAACATTGGGGCCCTTGGGAATGGCTTGGAGTACAAATGAAAGTGGAGTCACAGCTTTATGAAGGCGGCTTTTGGCATGTTAACCTTAATAACTCGAGGCGCTAAGTATAAAAGTTAGAAGGTTATGGTGTAGTTTACAAGATGCTGCTGTGACTCCACTTGGAACATTGTGTTCTGAATTGGTCACCCACAAAAGGAAATATATACTTATTTAGAGATACAGTATGGAATATTCCCTTCGAACCAGACTGCTCAGTAATCTTTGATTTAACCCTAGCCTAATCACAGGACTATTTACAATGACCAATTCACCTACTAAGCAGTACATCTTTGGACAGTGGAAGAAAACAAGGGCATCAGGAGAAAACGGGGAGGACATGCAAACTCCTTACAGAGAGTGCCAGGATTGAACTCAGAACTCTGATGCCTGTAATAGTGTTATGCTAACTAACCACTACGCTACTGTGGCGGTCACAGTGTTAAACTTCAGGAAACTGGATAGAGTGTAGTAAAAGTTTACAAGGATGTTGTCAGGATCTGAAGGACAGATTTATAGGGGAAGAATGAACAGGCTCGGACATTATTCCTTGGAGCACAGGAGACTCAGAGATGATCTTCTAAAGGTTTATCAAATCATGATGGGCATTGATAGGTGAATGTACGCAATCATCTTCCCCAGAAACAGGAATCAAGAACAAGAGGGAAAAGGTTGAAGGTGAGAGAGGAAAGATTTAAAAGAAACATTCCACATTTACCCTATCAATATTCAGTAGGTTTCACTAGAACTCCTCGCACTCTAAAATCCACCAAATACACACCCAGAACCATAAAATGTTCCTCATACAGCAACCTCTCCAACTGCAGAATTATTCTTGTGAACCTCCTCTGGACCTTGTCAAAGGCCATCAGAAAATCCAAGTAAATAACATCCAGTGACTCTCCTTTATCCTGCCTATTGCTTCCTCAAATAATTCCACAGATTTCCCCTTAAGGAAACCATCCGGACTTTGCCTATTTCATCATGTGCCTCCAGGTACCCTAACAACATCCTTGTAAACTTTTTCTGCTCTCATCCTTAATAAAGGACTCTAATGTTCATTGACTTTAGTCTAACTGGCCTACAATTTCCTAGGTTTTTTCCCTTCTTCCATTCTTCAAGTTTCAAGATCTTCCAAAATGTTTAATGTCATTTCCACCACACAAGCGTAAAGGAGAACAAAGTAATTGTTACTCCAGATCCAAGCAGCACAAAAATTACACAAGATAAAAAACACTGTAATTAATAAACACAATAAATATAAATACACAAGATAGCTTATATGCTTAGATTAATCATATGTTAGTGATTATATGTCACAGGAGTCTTTGTACATAAGTTGACTCTGACAGGAAATGATAAAGAGTGGTGATGGGGTATGTGGGCTTAAAGAGTGGAGTGACATTAGCAATTTTCCAATCCTTCGGGTCCATTCCTGAATCTAGCGATGCTTGAAAGATCACTACAAATGCCTCCACAATCTTTTCATCTGCCTCTGTCTGAACCATGGGGTGTAGTCCACCTGGTCTAGGTGACTTACCTACCTTCAGATTTTTCAGTTTCGCAAGAACCTTTTCATTATTAGTAGTGACTACACCCACTTCTGCTCCCTGACACTCAAATTTGTGCCGTGCTGCTGGTATCTTTCACTGTGAAGACTAATGCAAAGTACTTCTGAAATTCAACCACCATTTCTTAATTTCTCATTATTCCCTCTCCAGTGTCATCTTTTAGCAATCTGATATCCACTCTTACTTTTCTTTTACTCTTTAAATATCTGAAAATAAAAACTGTTGCTATCATATTTTATATTATTGGCTTCATATTTCATCTTTTCTCTCCTTATTGCTTTTTTATTTGGCTTAAGTTGATTAGAAAAGCTTCCCAGTCCTCTAGCTTCCAAATAATGTTGCTATATTAGATGCCCTCTCATTTGATTTTATGCTCTCTTCGACTTTCCTTATCAGCCATGGTTGCCTCATCCTCCCTTTAGGATGCATCCTCTTTGGGATGAACTGGTCATCTTTCTTCCAAATTGACCATAACCATAAGACAAAGGAGTAGAAGTCGGCCATTCAGCCCATCGAGTCTGCTCTGCCATTTCATCATGAGCTGATCCAATCTCCCCTTTAGTCCCATTCCCCTGCCTTCTCACCGTAACCTTTGATGCCCTGACTACTCAGATAGCTATCAATCTCTGCCTTAAATACACCCAATGACTTGGCCTCCACTGCCGCCCGTGGCAACAAATTCCACATATTCACCACCCTCTGGCTAAAAATCTTTCTTCACATCTCTGTTCTGAATGGGTGCCCTGCAATCCTCAAGCCATGCCCTCTTGTACTAGACTCCCCCACCGTGGGAAACAACTTTGCCACATCCACTCTGTCCATGCCTTTCAGCATTCAAAATGTTTCTATGAGGTCCTCCCTCATTCTTCCAAACGCCAAGGAGTACAGTCCAAAAGCAGTCAAATGTTCCTCATATGTTAACCTTCTCATTTTGGAATAATTCTAGTGAATCTTCTCTGAACCCTCTCCAACGTCAGCAGATCCTTTCTTAACTAAGGATCCCAAAACTGCACACAGTATTTCAAGTGAGGTCTTACCAGTGCCTTATAGAGCCTCAACATCACATCCCTGCTCCTATACTCTATTGCTCTAGAAATGAACGCCAACATTGCATTCGCCTTCTTCACCACCGACTCTACCTGGAGGTTAACCCTCATGGTATCCTGCACGAGGACTCCCAAGTCCCATTGCATCTCAGAACTTTGAATTCTCTCCACATTTAAATAATAGTTTGCCCGTTTATTTCTTCTATCAAAGTGCATGACCATACACTTTCCGGCATTGTAATTCATTTGCCACTTCTTTGCCCATTCCCCCAATCTATCCAAGTCCCTCTGCAGACTCTCTGTTTCCTCAGCACTACCAGCCCCTCCACCTATCTTTGTATCATCAGCAAACTTAGCCACAAAGCCATCTATTCCATACTCCGAATCGTTGATATACAACATAAAAAGAAGCGGCCCCAACATGGACTCCTGTGGAACACCACTGGTAACTGGCAGCCAAACAGAATGGGATCCCTTTATTCCCACTCTCTGTTTCCTGCCAATCAACCAAAACTCTATCCACGTATGTAACTTTCCCGTAATTCCATGGGCTCTTATCTTGTTTAGCAGCTTCATGTGCGGCACCTTGTCAAAGGCCTTCTGAAAATCCAAATACACAACATCCACTGCATCTCCCTTGTCTAGCCTACTTGTAATTTCCTCAAAAAATTGCACTAGGTTTGTCAGGCAGGATTTTCCTTTAAGGGAACCATTCTGAGTTCTGCCTCTCTTGTCATATGCCTCCAGGTACTCCGTAACCTCATCCTTGACAATCGACTCCAACAACTTCCCAACCACCGATGTCAAGCTAACAGGTCTATAATTTCCTTTTTGCTTCCTTGCCCCCTTCTTAAATAGCGGAGTGACATTTGCAATCTTCCAGTCTTCCAGAACCAGGCCAGAATCTATCGACTTTTGAAAGATCATTGCTAATGATTCTGCTACTTCCTTCAGAACACGAGGGTGCATTCCATCTGGCCCAGGAGATTTATCTACCCTTGGACTATTCAGCTTCCTGAGTACTTTCTCTGTCGTAATTGTGACTGCACATACTTGTCTTCCCTGACACCCTTGAATGTCCGTTATACTGCTGACGTCTTCCTAGTGAAGACTGATGCAAAATACTCATTCAATTCCTCCGCCAACTCCTTATCTCCCATTACAATTTCTCCAGCATCATTTTCTATCGGTCCTATATCTACTCTCATCTGTCTTTTACTCTTTATATACTTGAAAAAGCTTTTAGTATCCTCTTTGATATTATTTGCTAGCTTCCTTTCATAGTTCATCTTTTCCCTCTTAATGGCCTTCTTAGTTTCCTTTTGTCAGCTTTTAAAAACTTCCTAATCCTCTGTCTTCTCACTAATTTTTGCTTCCTTGTATGCCCTCTGTTTTGCTTTTACTTTGGCTTTGACTTCCCTTGTCAGCCATGATTGCATCCTTTTTCCATTCGAAAATTTCTTCTTCTTTGGAATATATCTGTCTTGCACCTTCTTCACTTCTCGCATAAACTCCAGCTACGGCTGCTCTGCCATCCTTCCCACTAGTGTCCCTTTCCAGTCAACCTTGGCCATTTCCTCTCTCATGCCACTGTAATTTCCTTTACTCCACTGAAATACTGGCACATCGGATTTCGACTTCTCTTTCTCAAATTTCACAGTGAACTCAATCATGTTATGATCACTGCCTCCTAAGGGTTCCTTCACTTCCATCTCTCTAATCACCTCTGGTTCGTTACACAATACCCAACCCAGTACAGCCGATCCCCTAGTGGGCTCAACAACAAGCTGTTCTAAAAAGCCATCTCGTAGACATTCTACAAATTCTCTCTCTTGAGATCCAGTGCTGACCTGATTTTCCCAATCCACTCGCATGTTACAATTATCATAACACTGCCCTTCTGGCAAGCCTTTTCTATTTCCTGTTGTAATTTGTAGTCCACATCACTGCAGCTGTTTGGAGGCCTGTAGGTAACTGCCATTAGGGTCCTATTACCCCTGCGATTTCTTAGCTCAACCCATAAAGATTCTGTACCTTCCAATCCTATGTCAACTCTTTCTAATGATTTAATATCATTTCTTACCATTAAATCCACGCTCCCAGAAGCTCCAGCCATTGCTGCTCTACCATCATACCTGGTCCTGCTTATCCACACTTGAACTGAACCTGAGGTCAAGTTTCTAATGTACACTGTCATCATTATTTTTTTCTTCTTTTGAGTCTTTGCTTGTACTTCAGCCAAACAACAAGCAAGTTTGGCACTTCTTGACTCAGCAGACTGTGTTTAAAATCCCATACAGGATAACTGAATGGCCATAACATATGAAGGGAAAGGGTAAATACATGTAATCACTTTACCAAATTTGGGAGCTTGGTAATTGGTGAAGGATTCCAAAAGGACCTAAGGGAGCAATGTCCTCACACAGATGGTGATGTGTATATTGAATTAACTGCCAGAGAAAGTGGTTGACACAGGTACAGGAACATCATTTCAAAGACATTTGGTTAAGTCTATGGATAGTAGGGGTTTAGAGTGAAATGAGGTAAAGTGGGCAAATCGGTTAGCTTGGTGGGCACCATGGTTTTGGCATGGACAAGTTTGACCATGAGGCTCTTTTCATGCTGTATACTCCATGACTTTATGACTCTGGTAACAGATTGGAAACTGGATGGTCATGCAGTTGTTGTTTCTACCTGATCTTTTCATGAGTTCACAGAATAGGTTTGCTGAGGGAAGAGGAAAAGATGTTGTTTTGGTGTTTCATAAGTGTAGAATTAAGCCAAGCTGTCTGACGATATTTTATCCCTACTTTGATCTGGTGTAATTTTTTTTTTGTTTAATTCCATCACTGTGAGCAGTTCAGGAAATTTTAACATTAAAGACTTTATATAAGTGAAATAAGTTGCTGTTACATAGACAGAGCTCTGCATCTGTTTAATTTTGAGTTGTGATAATGTGTT
Organism: Hypanus sabinus; assembly: GCF_030144855.1. Lineage (NCBI taxonomy): Eukaryota > Metazoa > Chordata > Chondrichthyes > Myliobatiformes > Dasyatidae > Hypanus > Hypanus sabinus. The sequence goes on along the minus strand of NC_082711.1, from coordinate 60,187,485 downwards.
GAACAAAACAGAGCAGTTCCAATTTCCACACTATCACCCCTCACCTTAATGGAAGCAACGAAGAAAAACGTATTACAAACGTTTGTATTTTGACCAATTCCCATTCTTTTTTTTTCGTTTTATCCAAGCATGCAGAACCTGGACCTCTGTACCTCCCTCTGCAATTCTATCCTTAACTTCCTAACTGGAAGACCATGATCTGTGTAGAATGCTGATAATATCTCCTCCTCGCTGATGATCAACACTGGAGCCCTTGTCTACTCTCTCTATGCCCGTGACTGTGTATCTAGGTATAGCTTAAATACCATCTACAAATTTGCTGATGGTAAAACTATTGTGGGTAGAATCTCAGATGGAGATGGGATGGTGTATAGGAGAGATATATACTAGCTGGTTGAGTGGTGTCACAATTACAACAGTGCACTCAATGTAAGTAAGCCAGAAGAGCTGATTACGGACTTCAGGAAGGGTAAGATGAGGGAACATGAACCAGTCCTCACAGATGGATCAGAAGTGAAGGACGTAAGCAATTTCAAATTTCAATTTCCTGGGTGTCAAGATCTCTGAGGATCTAACCTGGTCCTACCATATTAATGCAACTATAAAAAAGGCAAGACAGCAGCTATGTCTCACTAGAAGTTTGAGATCTGGTTTGTCACCTAAAACACTCAAAAACTCCTATAGATGTACCATGGAGAACATTCAGACAGGCTGCATCACTGTCTGGTACAGGGGGCTACTGCACAAGACTGAAAGAAACTACAGAATGTTGAAAAATTAGTGAGCTCCATCTAGGGTACTGGCCTCCATAGTACACAAGACATCTTCAAGGAGCCGTGCCTCAGAAAGGCGATGTCGATCATTAAGGACCCCCCATCACCCAGGACATGCTCTTTTCTCACTGTTACCATGAGGAGGGAGGTACAGAAACCTGAAGGCACACACTCAGCAATTCAGGAATAGCCATCTGATTCCTAACTGGACATTGAACCAATGAACACTAACTCACGTATTTTAAATATATATTATTATTTCTGTTTTTGCACTATTTTTAATCTATTCAATACATATACACACACACACACACACACACACTTACTGTAACTGATTTGATTATTTTTTTCTTTCTATATTATCATGTATAGCGCTGTACTGCTATACATTTACTGTTAACAAATTTTATGACATATGCTAATGATAATAAACCTTATTCTGAAACATGCATTTAACATTTAAAATGAATGCATCCATAATAAAATAGATGCATGCTTCAAAATATAATGACAAATTCAAGTTTTATTCCTCAATGATTTATGGAGTCTTATGGAGTTTAGTCCTCCAGTCTACTGCACCTGAATTTTAAGAATGATTACATTTTTAGTAATCAATGTTAAAATTGGAAGAAATCTAAAAAGTCAGCAGAACATGTAAATAATTATTATAAAGTTTTCCAGCTCTATATCTTAATTCATATAACTCTACATGTATATCTTAATTTATGAGTCTCAATATCATTAAATATTGCATGAAATTAGAAATAATTCAGTTTTACATTCTATCAATTCCTTTTCATGCTGTTTCTACCACTGGTGATGCTTAAACTTAAAGCAAAGAAATAGAAATATGTGTGCTAGTAGTGAGGTATTGTGACTTCACTGGGTATAAGTTCTACTTGACTCAGGCAGATGTGAATTGAATCGTGGGATCCAAGAAAGCAATTCTGCAATGCTTCGTGGAGAGCGAAGGCCATGATAAGGCATAGAAGACATCATAGATATCCACTGCAAACAAGGAAGACCCCAGTTTGTGACAACTACTCGTATCACTGGACCCAGACTTCAGAGGTTGAGAGTGGAACTGTCCCAGTGCAACAGCTTTTCCAATTTAAAAACTTTCCTGTACTGGTTTCACTGTCATTGTTGGATTGTTGGATACAATGGACTGCCGTGTTTGTTTGATTGACTGTAAATAAACAAAATTAGAGTAGAACCAGTGCAGATAATGGATATCCCCTATACAGTGCTTTCAACAATAGTATCCTCTAAATCTTCATTATGTTACATATTCAGGCAACAATAAATATATGAGTTCGGCAAGGGATTTTATAACAAATAACACTTTTATTAAACACTGGAAACAAACCCCCCCCCAAAAGTAAACAAACACTAACGTAACCGGAATCAGCTGCTGTGCGGCAGCTCAAACAGTTCAAAGTAATGTTGCAAAAACAGTTCTTTAAAGTAGTATTGCCAAAAGTTCAGAAATGCTCACAGTCCATTTTAAAAGGAGAGACTTTATAAGACGATTTAAATTCTCTTTCACGTCGTTTTGCTTCAATCCCCGACGTCGAACTTTTCCCACGAAGAATTTACTAAACGAAACGGCTTAAAGGCACTGACCTTTCCTTTATCACACTGTCCTCAATCTTCTGCTATCCCGCAGAGATTAACATGAGAACAGTCAATGAATTCCCTTTCGAATAAGGATTAAATAAGGTCGAACCCGTTTCACAGTCAAAATAGATTCTCCTCGATCTTTAACTCCCGAACTCCGATCTTCACTCTCCACTGACTTCTGAACTAGCAGTATTGTAAAGAAACTGCTGGCAATGACCTTTTAACCTTTAGGCATTAGATAAAAGCTTCATCCTTCAATTAAACTGCGTCATCACATTAAATTACGCAGTGGCATGAAGACAACTTGGCAAATCCAGCCACGAACTGCCCCTCCTCACAGGGTGCGGTCTTCCTTTTATAACCTGTAAAAAAAACCTGTCACATGATCTCTACTGGCGGGAAAATGACATCACTCCACCATCACAAGACCATTACCTCAAGTCCAGTATAGCTTCAACCCCAGTCACGTGACAAGGGCCCCACTGTCATATCACGAGTACGTAACAATTATCATTGCAACATTTTAAATGTTTGTCGATGCCATCAAATTCTTTGTAGATCCTAACTTGTTGAAGTAGTAGCTTTGTTTCATTTTTACTCCCAGAGGTTTCTGGTATCTCCAAGCATGAATGCTTGAAACCATAGTGAGCAAAGCAATTCTGAATTGTGTTACTGGTTATTTCTCACTGGTTTTTTCTCATCAGTGACAAAAATTGCCTCTTTTTGAATACAAACTATTTAAAAACAGCTCAATCTAAGCACAATGTAGAGTCTAACAACCACAAAAGGTCACATTACTGACACTAGTTAGAAACTGTTTGGCAACAGTCTTCTGTCCCAATTAGTGATATAGTGTCCTAAATAAATGAAGGAATTTCTGGCTATTTTCTCAATTAGTTTTTATTCTTTAAGAGTTGTCCCAAATTAAAAGATCTAGCAAGTGTGGATTAGGGCAGGCTGTTTTCAAGCAAAAAATTACTTGATAAGTGGGAGCCCTTCAAATGTGAATTTTTGAGATTACAAAGCTTGTATCTGCTTGTCAGAATAAAAGGCAAGGATAACTTGTTCAAGGAACCTTGGTTTTTTGAGAGATGTTGAGACCCTAGTTAAGAAAAAAAGATAGGAATAGATACATAGGAAGAAATGAGGTACTTAAGGAGTACAAGAAATACAAGAGAACACTTAAAGAAGAAATCAGGAGGGCCAAAAGAAGGCATGAGGTTACCCTAGCAGCCAAGGTGAAGGAGAATCCTAAAAGTAATGTTAAGAGCAAAAAGATTGCAAGGGTCAAAATTGGTCCTTTGGATGATCAGAATGGTAATCTAAGAGCAGAGCCAAAAGAGATGGGGGAGATCTTAAATGGATTTTCTGGCTTTATATTTACTCTGGACACTGACACAGAGCCAATAGAAGTGAGGCAAAGCAGCAGCAGGCTTGTGGAACCTATACTGATTACAGAAGAGGAGATGTTAGCTTTCCTGAGGCAATTTAGGGCTGATAAGTTCACAGGGTCTGACAAGATATTCCCTCAAACACATTGGCTTTGTGGGAGAAGACATAGTGGTAATAGTTGGTTGCCTCTCTGACAGGAGGCTTGTGACTAGTGGAGTGCTGCAGGGATAGGGGCTTGGTTCATTGTTGTTTGTTATCTATATCAACCATCTGGATGATAATGTGGTAACCTGGATCAGCAAGTGTATGGATGGCACCAAGAAGAGGGTGTAGTGGACAGTGAGGAAGACTATTGAAGCTTGCAGTGGGATTGGGACCAGCTGGAAAAATGGGCTGAAAAATGGCAGATGGAATTTTAATGCAGATAAGAGTGAGGTGTTGCACTTTGGGGAGGCCGTCTAAGGTAGG